>NW_017803268.1:2267226-2351954 GCF_001625305.1 Branchiostoma belcheri
CTCAGATCCATGATACTGTTATCTAATAACGTTTTGTAGCTTATCTTGAAAGTTCATCTGTGTTGGTAGAAGTCATTATGCAGCAAGATTAATCTGTAATATCCAACACAAGAAATTGGACTCACCCAAATTTTCGAATGTACAACTCCAGTCTTTGTCAAGGAATGAGCAATCCACCACTTTCGTATTAAACGTCAAGCAGATAACACACGTGACTCCGTGAGCAGTGGGTCATAGGTTGCAGCTTGTAGTTTTGTAGCTTCTTTCAAGTTTTTCTTAAGACTGAATCCATGTAGTTCAGAATTGTCCCTTTTCCTCGTACAACTGTATGTTGTCAGGATGCGACCCTGAGTACAGATGTGGTGGATGGAGACAGGGACCCCTCACATCCTGCAGACTCTACTGGGTGAGAACTGTGTTCCTACCTAATATCCCATCCAATAGACCCATTCGACTTTCACGGATCGCATAAACTGCATACGTCACAGGGGGGACATTTCGAATAGAAACTACGTCACAGGGGGGACATTTCGAAAGTTCCTTTCATGGATCGCATAAACTGCATATGTCACAGAACAAAATAACCTTAAATTGTTGTACAGAATGCCACCATACAAAGTTGATGCCTGTTTTCCTGTCATTTCCGCACATATTACCGAGAAAATAGATACTTACCTACCTTTTAGTAAAAAAATGATCTGCCAGGTTGGACACCGTGAGCGCAAGCCACGTTCGACTTCAGCGTTCTAGAACGACGTTCTTTCGAAATGTCCCCCCTGTGACGTAAGCAGTTTATGCGATCCGTGAGAGTCGAATGGGTCTATTACGAATTACGTTGATTTTTGAGGAGGCTGCCTACGAATTACGAAGTCTAAAACGGCCTGATTACGCCTTACGAAAAAGGGCTTGCAGGCCCTCAACTATGTTTGCGGTGGTGGCAGATGCAGAAAAAAGAAAGTCGGCGAATCATTTGTTCGCGGTAACGATACGTTCACTGTACAGAAGCGAAATCCTGCAAAATCAAAAGTACCAGGGAAAACTTGTGATTTACAGTACTGTTCCCATAAGTGTCCAGCCCCCACAGGGAGGCCTGACTTTCATCTCCTCCCCTGTGGGTTTGTGTCAGGTCCTAACTAGTTCCACAGCTCACAAATCTGCACCAGGCAGAGCTTCAATCTCTTCACCAGGAAATACCTGCTCTGTTTTCTACTTGTTCTAACCTCCTGATGTGATGCTTGGACTGCAAAAGTCAACCATGGAAAAGAGACATCATTTCTTCCAAAGGACTTTCTAATCAATCATGTAGTTTAATTTTTTCTGCAAATAGAAATATTTGTTTATCTCACACATGCACACCTTGCTACAATATCAGCCCTGTCTTATACAGCTACAACATGTCACAAGTTATATGACAATGTTTCACATAGTAAATAAACACCTACTCAGATTTCTTAACTATCATCTATCACAACTCCAAGGTGGTAATCTCTGGAAAAACATGGGGGAGAAAACAAGGTAGACAAGGCAAGGACAACCCAGTGTTTTGCATCAACCCTCAGATTACGTTAGTGTCAGTCCTTAGGAAACACTAACAAAAGCCATTACCGTCTAGAGATAATGTACAAGACCTTTGGCTCAAATAACGCTACAAAACAGGTAGCAGCCTACACTACAAAGTATGGACAAGAACCCCCCATGGTGATCAAACATCTACCTTTTATTAACCCTGACTTCCTCTGCACACCTCTTTGACTTTTCAAAATTGGTTCCATGCCCAAACCGTTAGATCCCCATGATACTTCTATTCCTTCTTATCTGCTTGTGTAATCCAGGACAGGAGAAGGGTGGGAGGAATTATGGCTAATGAAATAGAATGGCCACCAGGCAGCGGGGAAAGGGAGAGAAATGGAGTTTGCGGGATGAAAAGACACCTTGTAAGCCGCACGAAAGCTTTCAGACATATTGATTCATCGCTTTTCTCGCTACAGCAGGACACAAACTAATAAAGAGGAATGGCCATGTCCTCAGATACAATATTAATGATGTGCACCTCTTAAAATTCAGAGATCCAAAGTCAAATGTTACTGGAAAACATGAAAAGGATTTTAAGGCGCTACCATACTGTGCTAGAAAGTGGTATGCATGGAAACATTTTCATATATAGAAACTTTATTTGCAAAATCATGCCCGAAGGCTAATTGCTTGTACAATCAAGTATAATACTCGTTGCAATACAGTAACAGGAGACAGGTAACAATCTGTCTGGAAAAACTTCTACTTCTACTACTACGCTAGCTATTATGGGGTTCGACTTCTTCTTTGAAGGCAGTGGATAATGAATAGTCCCACATTCTGCATAATTAATGTATATATTATGTAAAATTGAAGCCTACAAGCTTCCAATGTTTTACAATATGACCAACCCTAGAGCCAATCAATTGATTAACTTGAAAATAAAAACAAACAGTCCCCTATCTGCTTTCAATTTATGAAGACACTTCCTTGTTAGAGGCTCAGTACTAGTGGTTGAGAATTTCCAGCTGTAACTGTCAGATTCCATAAAACACAGGAAAATTGCTAAAATTCACTAAAATACTAACTACTTAAATAGATTTAGAAACTTAACATGGATAATCATAAAGTTTTACACACACAAATTCGCAAGTTAAATCACCAAAACCTCACCTTTTGCGGCTCTTGCCTCTGTGGGATATGGTTCCCCTTTCCCATAATGATCCAAGCAGTTTTCCTTCACCAAATATTGACTCTAACTTCCAACTTCTACCTCTCGCCTACAGCAGTGTGTCCTCAGAGTCCACGAATGTCCACAAGGTCCAGAAAAGCGGACATCCGTTCCACCATCTGTATGAAACACTACAACACCTCCTCACAATAGATGCCAACTGTCTGCTGAGAGATAGCAGGAACTCAGGGAAGCTAGCCCGTCCACTGCTGAGACGAAACACAAAACACGCTCAGCCTGTTCTTGTCTCACGTCAAGTCACGAGGCTGCCTCCTGGCATGACCTTTCATATAGCCAGGGGGAGAAACAACAGTCCCCACTTGCGGGATGAGTCTGCAAGTAACTGATGGTCCAGAAACGGCCAGAAAACACCCGGATGGGCGAAGGAAGCAGATGACAAGGAGAGATGGAAGCAAACGATTACCGGCTCCCTTCCACAATAGGCTTGGTGCCAGCCTGGATGTACAGCCAAACCCAACTGTTATCAATCACTTGCGACAGAGTATGGAGGGATGGAAAATGGAACACAGAGGAACAAAGGTCAACTTTCCCTCCTTCCTGGTTTTAGACTAAAAGATAGGGACAGTCAGAGGTCGAGGTTTTGTGAGTCAGGCGCAGGCTGTCATCACTGGGAGGACTCGGAATTTGATTATGTTGGAGGAATTGGATTACTAGAGTGGCAGGGGAGACAGACTATATCAACTGCACTCTGTCATCACTCGCATTTCAAATCCACACAGACATCTGTCAGATAATGTAGTAGGCAAACAAAATAAAACTGACATTTGACCATCAGTACACAGTAACAATTGTTATCTTGTCTTCTGTGTTGAAGTATGGAAGGGAGGAAAACATGCTTTTATGGCACAAGGTCGTGTTCCGAATGTACAACTCATGTTACAGAAATGGAGGGTGAAAGAGATCATGCTTCAACCAAATTGACAGGTGGCATGGGCCATGTTTGCCACAAAATACCACTGAAATTTTTTTCTGACAGAATATTATAATGACAATGGTGAATTGGCACAAACAAAATGCACTCACTGTAAAGAAATCCGAAAATATTTTCGAAAACATGCTACTAGAATTTGAAAATGTATTGTTCTCTATTCATCAGCCATCATCGTGACTCATCCAGATGCTGAACCACATGGCTGTAAAACTAGCAGCTAATTTGATTACACTAATTATATTGGATCTATAGGCTTAGCACCATTATCATGTTTGCTTGTCACCATATGTTATAATACAGGTGGGAGGACAGAATCTATTAACCTCTAGTCAAGAAAAATAACAAGTATGTATCAAAGAACACAGAGCGAAACCGAATGCTGAAATCTGTTGTGCGTGTCTATTTTTCATCAATTTTCATAATCATAAGCCACTCTAGCTTTCTTCTTGTGGGTACAAATAATATTCTTTCTCCAAAAACAACAGAACATTTCTGTAAGAAGAGCTTTATACAAGTCTTAGTACAGTTCATGTACAGTACATGTATGCAGTATCACAGAAAAAATCTTAAACATATCAGACGAAATGTAACAACTGCCATTAACCGCAAATTTCCTCCCATTTCTCCCACAAGCCTTCCTGACCCTAACAAGTCCTTGGTTATGCACCCTGCCGTCCCACCATGACTCATTTCCCCCTGATTGTTGTCAGAAAATTGGCGGACTGCAAAGCTTCATTAGCGCCCCGAACTGGGACATGATTAGGTTCCCTCCAACACAACAGGGACACTATGAGTAATACCTGACACACAAACAGTGCAGGCAAAACTCTATTCTAATCTTCTTTCCTTTCTACGCTGATGAAATTGCTTTGCGAGATGACAACTCTGGGACATATCCGCCCTTTGTGAAGTCGACCGTTGTTCCCGTAAATAATCTGCAGGCTGGATTTTAAGAGTTGATTCAGACAAACCTACAATGTAGAAGGATTATAGATCTACTGGATGTGTGAAAATAATTGAACAATCATTTTAGGTCAACAATTTGTGTCATGTTTACATGTTTCTTCTCTGCAATGCTGGTTTTCCTCATAAGTATTTAAAACTCTCTCTGTATTTCCTGTCAGAAAACAAACACTTGATGCCTTTTGGTTGGAGAAATAATACAATATTTACAGACGAACAAAGAAAAGTATGTAACCCATGATAAAGGGAAGCTCCCCTGGATACAAAAAATGCTCCAACTATCCTTCACTAGATAAGACAATTTTGCTGGTATGTAGGTCTGATTAGAAACCACACACTTCTACTGAACATCCTTCGGGTAACATCCGGATGACAACCTATAATTATCTGTGCTATGGTGTACAACGATGATGATTGTGTTCCAATATGCAAAGGATATCCTCCTGTCACTGTATCCAAATTACTAACCTGGATACCTTCCAGGTTTGATTTGTGTACTCTTATGGTCCAAAATACTTGATGTTTATAAACATATAGCATCCACATGAATATGGCATCCTTCAAATTCTCAAAATGTGATGCTAAGATGGTTAAACATGATCTCTGATGGCTTGCATAAAGATGAATTTTGTCTGCACTAAAGCAGTCAGATGCTAGGAGTCCTCAGTAGTAGGTTAGCTTCACCAGATCATTCCAATTTTGCTCAGAGGAAGAGTCATAATAACTCATAAGGCTATAGCTTTGCAATAGGCGAACACTACTGTCTTCACTAGAAATAGCAACTGCACTGTCCAAATCTGTCAATTACCTATTTACAAATTCCATAATGACGAAGTGACATGTACAACGTATATGTATTACTCAAACAAAAACAGATCATGCCAAATCACTAAGTGACCAAAATTCTTGGATGACTAAGTTATAATCACAGTCTGTAGTACATTTGCGAATGATTACTTAAACTACATACACTTCAGTGATCTTTGGTATCAGCCCCATCAAAGTTGACCCCATTCCTGGCCTGCAAATGATACTCCTCAGTAACAGATTATAGATTTTCAATTTCACCTTGACTACTGAGATGGTAATCTGGCAAAACCCGAAAATCATTATGTCCTTGATGTCCTATACCAGAGTCAATCTATAACGTGATCTCATTTTTTTTAGGGGGGAGGGGGTAACGGTGACCGCCCTATGTGTCGAAATCCCTATGTGTCGAAGTCCCTATGTGTCGAAGTCCCTATGTGTTGAAATCCCACCTCGTGCAGCGACTCGTTCGTCAGGGGGCGGGATCGCTGTAGATTTGTATTTCATTATATAGGATCCTAAAAAAATTAGAATCATTATAAAAATCTCGAGCTTTGTCTATGATGATGATAATGATGAATGGTTTCAGAAAGAGTGGGATCCTTTGTCTTCCATTGTCTCAGAAAAAGGAGTCAAACCCAACAAGTTGATACTTAGTAGTTATACTTACTTACTTTCTAGACTAGAATTAGCCACTTGATATACATGTCACACATGTATTCATTGTTTGTTCGTCCCTCTTAAACATCTTTGTATTTGCAATAAGCCCGCGGGTAAGAATTTGTAACAAACTTAGTGCTATATCTTTAAAAATTGAGTATGAACTCCTGAGTTTGATACCAAATCCATCAAAAATGTCTCCTTTTTAGTGGGATTTGTTAATAAATCTTTTAACCATAGTAAAGTTTATAGTCTAGTTAAACCACATGTATGCCCTGTTTTCGTTTTTCAGAATTTAAAACGTACTACTATCAGTGCCCATGGCAGCCACAACACTGGCGCTATTGCTGTTTAAACTCACTCGACAATCAATGTAACCCCGGCAAATTGCAGTTGAACAAAAATTGAACTGGCAAAAGTACGGTCCTTTCAGAAGCTTTGAATAAGATTGTAGCAAAACTGTCATAAACGCGGCATAAATAAGACTCTCTCTACAGCACGGACTGTCGTTGAGAAAGAATAGTAAGGTCCACTTTTTGTCCAACTGTAGCGATTTTATACTAATATATATCATTAACTTTTTACTATGTAAGTTACCTTCACTATTAGTAATAGATGGTTAGGGCATTGATCAGAATGCATGGACATGAGAGGAAGAAATACTGATTGAAATAAAGGGACAACTAAAAGTTGGGGTCAGAAAATAAATGCGGACCCGGCCATGCACGGTGGTCAAATCTGGGCTGCAAAGTTCCCACATTTCATAGAATCCGAACAGTGTTCGATCGTGTTCGATCTGGGCAATTCGAATCGAACCCGCGTTCCATTTCGGGGAAATTGCGTTATTTAAGGCTTAAAAATAAAAATAAATTTCTGGGGGCATGCCCCCGGCCCCCCTACATTGCGACGGCCACCGGCGCTCACACCCCTCCCTCCAAAAAAATTTGGACACACTCATGAGCCGGGGCTGGCAGGAACGCTGCTTATTTAATTTTCGACACATAGGGATTTCGACACATAGGGATTTCGACACATAGGGATTTCGACACATAGGTGTGTAACCGGGGGTAACATGCTCAGGGCATCTTTTGCTGACTAGACTTGCTATTTCAGAGCCCTGATTCAAGGGGGCCGGCAAGCCCTTTTCCGTAGAGCGTAATCAGCCGTTTTAATTCTACGTAGAGCGTAGACGGACCGCTCTTCGCATTTTGCGTAGAGCATATTTGCCGTTTTAATTCTACATAATGCGTTGTAGCCACTTGGAATTTATCGTAAAGCGTAATCGCGAGGTTTCCGAATTCAGCGTAAAGCGTTGTCGGGACCCCCCCCCCACTTGCAGGCCCTCATTTCCAAAGTAGGAAGCAATGTATATTGTGTGCAGTAATACAATGGGTCAGTTTGGATCATAAGCTAAGGTTAGGGGTTCTAATCCCAGTCTACCTGTCTTGTTGCTCGCTCCTTGTTTGATCATTGTGAACAGCAAGCCCTTTTCTTATCTTGAACAAGATGACCCAAAAAGATACTTGAACTACTCATCCAAGAAATTGATCATGGTGACAAGAGCTTTTAGTGTACATTTGCTTCATCGTAAAGGTGATGTGGGAATATATCTAAGTTACATCCAGTTACTTATGTACATGTAATTGACTATTTGACCTTCAGCAAAAGGATTAGAAACAAAACAACAAATTATTCTGGTAAATAAGAATACATTTAGAAAACTTTTTTTTCAATGATAAAAAAAGGCCTATCTTATTGACAAGTACTTTTCTATTTAGGCTAGAAAATCAACTGCCTACAACTTACAAGGTTAGCTCTTAAAAAACAAGTCCTGGGGGAAAGAAAGTTGTGATGGCAGATAAAGAAAATTTATTTACTTATACAGGAGCCTGTCGGCCATCATTCAACAGTCTATAATTTCAGTCTTTTCCTCAAGGTTGAAAATGTTATCAATTTCCAACTAAATCAAGGTCTCATATGATATAGCATGGTATAGATAACTATAAGAAATAAACCCTGGCAAAATCTATGACTGAATCAACAATGCAAGGTGAATATTGTCATTTTTACTTTGGTTTGGACAAACGAAAGCTAATTATCTAAAAGCTTTTCTTATTCCCAGAGCTGTAATACCAGGCGACCATTAGCAATTGAGATTTTATAGTTAGTGCTATTTGCTTCTTGCTTGGTTCTAATGTTGCTTGCTGTATAAATAAAGTTCAAGACTAAAGAGTTCACATTGAGTTGTTTAATAAAAACAAACATTCCTGGTTGAAAATCCTACTGGAAACAAGCCTACTTGAGAACAATATCATGACATGCAGTTTTTCCAAGCATAAGTGTCACTGTTGGCAAAACTCTGGTGGCCTCAAATAAAAACTCTTGACGTTTTCCTGGGGAAAAATAATAAACAAGTCAATGTTGCCAAAAAGCAACGAACTGCAGAGCTCGAATTAATTAAAGGAACTGTTCTTTATCTGTTCATTACGATATGCTAACTTGAAAATAGCAAGACCGATAACAAAATATGGGAATGTTTTCTAAATTACAATGTGTGAGTGAGGAAGAACAAGTGAATCAGCTGTACTATACCAAGGGTGCGGAACTGGCCAACATAAAAGACGGAGTTAAAACTTTCCCAGTTGACACAGCTTGTGACTATTAGTAGCTATTAGAGTTGCCTGTATGGTTGTGTATGTTTGCTTAGCGCAGGTTTATTTGTGTAGCCACTTGTGTGTAGGCCAGGAAGGAAGTCCACAGGGGAACTGCAGCTGGAGGCCATCCCATAACGCCCCCCCCCCTTCCAGTAGAACATTACAAGGTGACCTTGGCATGAGACAAGGACAGTGACCATGTTCTGTGGTCCGCAGTCTCACCTTTGGCCCTAAGTTAGACTCCAAGTCCGTACAGGGATGTCTATGCTATGGTAGAATTTCCTTGGGGACATGTTGGCTACTCTCCAAGCAGAGGTTGTGGGGGAATGATCGTTAACGGGGGTGCCCTAATTCCGTGCTATGTTCCATGCAAACGCACAGACCTTTGGTAATAGATTATCTGACCAAAAACCCGCGCAACATGAGATATAATATTGACAGATAAAGATCACAACGATTAAAACTGCACAGCTGTGTATTTCACTTGAGTGTAGCGGCTTGCACCCAATCGTAATGGTTCACGAAACGCACGGCAGTTTTTTGGTCATTTTGCCGGTGGAACGTTCTATCGCAACAGGGGTGCCCTAATTCCGACCTAGTGTTTAACACAGGTCGATATGAGAAGAGAGTTTAGAAATAATAATACACAAATTATGACTAAAACAATCTACAAATGTTTTCTGTCCCAAACAAGTCCTCTTTTTTACAATTACGCGACTTGCTCCAAAGTGGCTGTTTGAAAAGCAAAACCTGCATTTTTGACACGCTCGTCAACCCCCGAACAAGCGTCGAATTCACACAGATTTTTCACTCGTCTGTTGTCGGAGTGTAGGAACTAAAACAAACTTTGTGAGATTGCCGATATCAACACAAAAACATTGTCCATTCTTGTGATTATTTTTAGGCACGTGCTCCCATGCATAACGCCGCAACAAGGATTTTCAAACTAGTTCGGTATTAGGGATGGGTCGGAATTAGGGCACCCCCCCCGTTACATTTTTATATATGGCCATTTTTTTGTCCTGAACCCCACCAACCCGTTGGTGGCCACGGAGCTTCTCTGGCTAATGGATACTGTCTGGCCAATTTGATACTGTCTTTTTGCCACCGAGAGGGATCTGCTTGGAAATTACATGTTGGCCCTGGAGCCAAGGAGCTAGCTAGCCTATATAACCTTACTACCCCTGGCAACAGTCTGGCACCCAGGCTAGCTCCATTTCCTCCCTCCCTCCAAAACATTTGAACCAGTCCTACAGCCTGAAACCTTTATTCTCAGGACATCAGCCCTGCCTGACATCACAGCAGACCTCCCACCTTACTTCATCTCACATGTACACGACCTTCAACCTCAAGGTCAACCCCAGCCGCTTGGGAAAAAACTTCAACTTCTGAACTTCCACAAAGTCACAGGATTCTAACTTTACAACACATGGAACACAGGTGTTGGCAGTACACAAAACCACATAGACAAAATGCACCTGGATAACAAGTGTGTTTGTTATCTGTTCTCTAACAGGAATTTGCTGGGAGGTCCAAAGTTTTTATCATGTTTTATCATAAATCCTACCTAGCAACCAAAATACAAAAATGATAACAAAGCTGTGATTAAAACTTTCTGAACTATGTTAAAGGCTTTTACTGTGAACATTTTCAGATGACTTTTCCCTTTCCTACCCTTTTCTGTTCTACCTTACATGTAGATTTAGCTGACACAGTCCAGGTTAGTTTTTGTAATCTGTCTGGTCAGATGTTTCAGACGTTTGAACCAGGGGCGTGTCCTGTGACCACCTGTTTTATTTCCCAAACACGGGGCCACACGCTGGAAATGTATACGGAGGTGACAGACACAAAAGATACCATTCTTTCACCTGGGACCTGGCCTTGGCTGCAGTTTCAGACTGGTGAGATTCTGAAGTTGGAGTCTCGACCAACTGTACTACTGATGGTAACACAATGTCTGTGTAACAACACCATGCTGTATCTTCGTTGTTGATACATAAATACGGCATCAACTTTTGGGGCTCGAGTTACCTTTTACTTCTCAAGAGTGACTGTTTTGGGACAACGTTATGACAAAATTCCTTTCTCCATGGATTTCTAAAGAAACAATTGGGGCATGAACCTTCTGGTTTAATTACTCTACTTCACAACTTCCTACGACAAAAATGCTCACTTTACAAAGATAGAAAGCGCAGTCCTTTATGCTCATGTGAAAGGGTAAAAAATATGTTTCATAGAAACTAAAAAACAAAATACATGGTTGGTTTCTTTGTGAAAGTAAAGCATAGAATTGGCATTGCTACAAACTACCTAGGGAACCTGGAAAAGCACAATGATATGTAGACTTCGTCATGTACTTACTGATATATGAATGATTTGTATGAAGATTTATTTGTAGTGATTTATTTGTACAAATAATCTAGAACTAATAATAAATAAAAGATAGTGTCACCCTCCATATGGCGACTACATAAAAGTTCAGCAACATGTTTTCCATCCTCTGTGTACGTGTGTTCCATAACTTAAGACAAGAGAATGTTGTGAAAGAGGACAGCTTTGTATAAAAAAACACCACCGGCTGATTCTTGTTAACCAGACAGGGGTTAAATCAGTGTTGTCAGTTTGTTTACCTGTCTCATTTATAATGTTTCATCAGCTTTGATCTGCTTTTGGTAACATGACAACCTACACCTCTTTTTTTTGTAACGAAAGCCCAGTCTAATAGGCATGGACAGCAATTATGCAAAATTTGGTCACCTCACTTTGAATTAGGCAAATAAGACAACTTTTCATAAGAACGGAAATCGAAAAGACTTGCCTTCAAGTTACAGAAAATGAGCATGTAGGCCGCCTTGTTTGACCTAAAACTTCCATCATGGATTGATTTGTACTCACTAAAGATGTCAGTGTTCTGAGAATAATGGAGATATACTGTCAGCAAGGCCAGAGGGCTGTTCTAAATCTCCCCAAATTACCCCTCAGTGCTCCTTCGCTTCAACTACAATACAATTCCAGCATCTTTGGGGCACTTTAGACTGACGACGGTTCGATAGTCGTATGAATGTTTATCGTCAAGATGTTGCCGGCGACGGTATTTTACCACCGTCTAAACACGATCAAAATAGTCGCACGACGGTAATCCTCGAATCGTCGTCACTACCACCTCGGACCCTATCGTGCGATCCTTCAGCGGGGGGTCCGAGGAGGATTTTCCATCGTCTAAAGTGAACCGTCGCCGGCGAAGGAAGTGGGAGGTCATTGGCCTTATGCAAATAAGCCTGCAAGCGTTATTTCATGTCCAAGCACATCGCCTGTATCATTAAATGTCGTCAAACCAAAGACTTTATATCGTCATACGTGTCTAGTACAATCCCCTGCCACCAATCGCTACTTCTCCGGTACGAACCGATCCGCCGATCCACATTTCCCGGCCAATATAGCCAGGCCGACGGCAGCACCAAACGCCTGGTTCAAACCCGGAGTATTTCCCCGCTCGGTACATGTGCCTCATACCCCTTCTTTGCTGGGCAGAAACTCGGCGTCTCATCCACAGGACAACGAGTTAAAAGCAGGATAAAAACAATCTGCTGTAGCATGCCGAAAAAAGGGGTTCTCTCGCCATTTTGAATTGGCGCGCGGCGTGCCATCCTGCGCTGCGGGTGTCCGCCACGCTTTATGGTCATGTGTCTAAAGCCAGCCGTCGCCCACGATGATTGTCGTGCGATCGAATACCGTCGTCAGTCTAAAGTCGGCCTTTGAGAAACAGAAACATGTGGGCAGGAGGAAAACGCGTTCTGGTCGGCATCTGTTGGCAACAACAGGTGTTATTTATTTGTACTGATGAGCACAAAATTCAACAAGTTTTACAGGAGACCTTCCAGGCATAAACAGTTTCTGAACTGTCAAACCGACTGGGCAGCACCTGCACAACTGCACATCCCTGGACGGTGGGAATCTTTTGTTTTACCTTCTCCCAACCGAGGGGCCCTATTGGTACCATATTTTCATTTGCTTACAGGTGTAACTGTAGGCCTAGGGAAAAAGTTAACTTAACACGTACATACTACATTGATTATTGGAGATTTTAGGTAAGTACTGAGCTAGGCCAACATTCGAAATGAAGTTGACAGGCATTAATATATACCATTCATGTCTTTCAAGATGTTTTTTCAAACTCAAATCACTCAAAATAGAATAGCCAAGAACTATTTTGTAATTATAGCAATTTTGCAAACTACACTGATAAGATCTTAAATAAAATTCAATGTGGCAAAATTAAAGATGACCCATTTTTTTCAATTCCAAATGTCTTGCATTCTGACTCTCATCACTAGCAGGTGTTGTATATTTATTTTTGGATGTCCTAAGCTCAGCCCCAACCCAAGAGGGATTCAGATATCAACATTTAGTTCTAACTAGATGATTAACTGTGACAGATGATTTCACTTCAAACGCCAAATAAGGTTTTAACCTAGAGAGATCCTCCACACATGACCTGCCTGGATGAGGGCCTGCATGGGGGGGTCCTGACAATGCTCTACGCAAAATTTTGAGAGCCGGCTACGTGTTACGCTGAATTCAAGAAGCCTCCCCCATTACGCTTTACGAAAAATTCCGGGTAGCTACAATGCATTACGTCAAATAAAACAGCGAATTACGCTCTGCGCAAAATGCGCCAATTACGCTCTACATTGAATTAGAGCGGTCCATCTACGCTATACATAGGATTAAAACGAGGGCCCTGGGAACGATCTCTCATTAACACCAGTTTTCCACGGGAAGAAAAAATTACAAGGAAATTCCTGACCCTGAAACATTACTGATAACAAATCGTGGATGCTAGACTCAGTGTCTCTGTTGCAGAATGCTGATGCCAGAGCGATTTTTTATCTAAAGTTGACCCCTTGATATAGCGTGCTAGGGTTTGGTGGTTTAGCGGTTAGGACTCCCACATCTAGACCGCAAGGTACAGTCACTACTGGGTTTAAATCACAGCCTAATCTACCAGAAGTAACTAAAAGAGAAAAGAATTTGTGACGTATCAAAGCTAAATGCTGTCAGCATTGACAAGAGGATCAATTAGAAACCACAATCAGACACCTTAGGATTCTGAGATGTCAATTCTAATCAGAAAACTGAAAAGTGAAGCTTTGAAACAGACAGTTCCAATTGATTAAAAGCTGTTAGTGGGGCTTTTAGACTGTCAGTTTGAATCAGTATCTAGTGAAGCTGTCAGAAAACTGACAAGCAGGGATTTCAAAAGATGACGGTTTCAACCAGTAAAATACGTTAACTGTCAGACCAGAGTTATTTCACTAACGAATCAGCGAGGATGTTATTCTGGCCCGTGGCCACCTTTCCAACTGCGAAAGCTAAATCACTGGCTTTCCAGCTGACAAGAAGTGTGGGTAAAGTGGCGGTTTTTGACCAGTGAAATCAGTTAGAACCCTTCACGGCTTGACAGGTTGATCCGAGGCACACGCCCGTATCTATCCGCCTGGCAACGGGAAAGGAAGTCATTAAATCGTTAATCTCGAAGGGAAAACTTGCAGAGAGAGATTCCTGAGCCCAGACCTCACTGATACAAATCAGGAACACCAGACGACGTGCAGTCGAAGTTGTAGATAACCGGTTTGACTTTCCGCACACTCTCTTTTAAATGAGTATCACGTTTTGTACGTATATATCTATTGTACATTTACATGTTTCCCCGAGCAATAAAACATCCTTATTTAATGGCATTGATGTAGACACAGGATGTAGAGATCATGGGTTCAATCCTAGATGTAGTCCAGGGAACGGCACTTTACACGACTTTCCTCACTCCACCCAGGTGTAAATCGGTACTTTGGGTACGGAGGTAAAAGGCAATAGAAAGAGATGGATTTGCTCCTCAAATATGGTGCCAAATAAGCTGTGGATTAACAATACACTGCTGTTTCTGCCTCAAAAATGTACAGGATCTACACCTTACAGTCTTTTTATCTACTTTGCCTTGTTAGTTTAAATAGATGAGACCGTTGAGACCAGTAAAAACGGTTGGTCTCTGGCATTCTTGAATCCACAATCATCTTGAACTTGGCACTTTCCGAAAACACTGTAACGGTCACCGCATTCCTTACTTGCCCCATGTTAACTTTTAGGATTACATCCAAACATTTCCACCTGTGACTTGGAGCTATTTTTGGTTTTCAGTTGCAAACGTGGCGACTTTCGACTGCTGTGGCTTCTGTTGTAAAAACATAAAGCGGCGTGGGGAAAATTTTCTGGCTCCAGCATAATCTTATGACAACGCTTCGTTGGCATATTTCTGAAAGTACCTGACCGTTAGAAAAAACTATGAGATTATCTCGCCTGACTCCCCAGTGTTTGTTACAGCCGTGCGATTGTTTCTGTCAAAAGCTTTTAAGAAAATAATTAACAAAGCAAAAACCAAAATTTTAAATGTTCAATATTAAACAAGCAGATCAAGTATAAGATGTAAGAAAATGAACTGCACAAGTCACATGTGTATAGTATTGTCCAATATCAGTCAATCTGTTTCAAACCCAACTAAACTTCCACTAGAACTTGGACTGTCTGACAGTTGACAACTATATGTACCCTGCGCTTCCAAGCTAACCAACCAATTTGCTGACAAATTCCAGCAATATCGCAGTTTATCGTACAGTTTATCTGAAATTTGTCCGGGGTCAAACCCAAAAACCACACCCCCCACGGCCACCACACCTGTACCACTTAGCCCCAGCAACTATCTCCTACAACAACAGACAAACAGACATGACCTCTACCCCCCCTCCCGACCTTCAGCAAACCAGCCCTACAGACAGTTGGCTCACATGTGTTGATCCAACCCCCCAGCACAGAAAATCTGTGGGAACCTGTCACCAAGATGTACCCATACATACATTTAACATCTTGTGCCAACATGGTGATTTTCTGCATCTGGAAAATGTGGAATTGATTACTTCACCAAGAAGGTTATGTATGTTTTTAGCTGCATTTGTTTGTTAGTTTGTTAGTTGATTGGTTGGTTGGTTGGTTGCTTGCTTGCTTGGTTGCTTGATTGCTTGGTTGCTTGGTTGCTTTCTTGCTTGCTTGCTTGGTGCATGAAGATGCAATTGGAAATCTTTTTCTCCCCCCTTCAGTATGATAAGTCAAACACCGCTCTGACTTATATATACCTTGAAATACTTTAATACACCCCATCAATGCTTCAAATGAACTAGCCCTTAGTGGATCACACAACCAAAGATAATCTCCTTATAACAGGTGTGCAAACTGCTGTTTCATGATCCTGCACATTCCTAGATCCTGTCTACTTCTACTTCAAATCTTCCGTGAAATTGCACAGTTCTGGAATGTTACAAGGTGATTCAGCGCAAGTTTAGCAGAACATCGGCAAACGTTATTCTGGTCAGGGTGCTAGACTCTGCAAATATGGCAGCTCAATCTTGATTCTGAGGATAACACAGGTGCTATGGCTGAGCCCAGGGGAAAAAAATAAACCCAAGGTGGGCAGAGATTTGTGTCAATGCAAGATGAGGGCCTGCATGGGGGGTTCATACAACACTCTGCGCTAAATTTTGAAAGCCGGCTACGTATTATACTGAATTCAAGATGCCTCCCCATGACGTTTTATGATAAATTCAAGTTACCTACAACGCATCACGTAAAATTAAAACGGTGAATTATGCTCTACGTAAAATGTGCCATTTACGCTCAACAGCCGATTACGCTGTACGAAAAAAGGTATGCCCCCCCCCCAAGATGGTATGTACCACAGGAACAAATTACACATGAAGAGGTCTTTACAATCCAAGTGTTTTATTATCTATCAGTCTACCCAATGTGACTTAGTCATGACTGTGAAAAAATGAGTATTCATAAAAGAGATTAACTATCTACATTCGAGCCACACGTTCTTCTATGAGCCACACGTTCTTGCCTCAGATGAAATGTTTCCACAGGACATCATCCATAAAGCCACATTTGTATGAACTGAGTTCAACAAAACCTTGGCAAATATCATTTGCTTCAGTCCAGTGCACTCGGTAAATAGTTCCGGAAATCAATATGGCACCAGGTGAGGCTGATGACTTCCTGTTGCGGTGCAGTGGCTGGTAACCTTAGCTCTGCATCAGAAAGATGAGGGTTCGAATCCCAGACAGTATAGAATTTGATACCTTTAAAAGTAATCAGTAGAGGAAGCAGATACAAACTGGACGAAAGGATATTGTTGGTTATACACCCTTAACATGATTGAGGAATCTTCGAAGGAGTAGGATCAAGTCACTTTGCCTCTCATGATCACTTAAAGGTGCCCTAAGCGATATCAGGGCATTAAAATAGGAAATATTTAGAACAAGACAATCTGTATGGTATTGACACATACCACCAAGTATCAGCACATTTGCATCATTATTTCATACGTTTGGCGTTTGAAACAGCACAGAAACTAGCCCAGAGACAAGTTGCTTGATTTATCGGGGCCTCCATTTAATCGGCCCAAAAATCCACCAAGTAACCGTTTCCCGTCGACAATTTTCGGGAACTTCCGCGAAAAATGGAACGCGCTGCCTTGGTTCCATGGATCGAACGCAAGAGTTCGAAACCGATTGACTTCAAATTTGACGATTTTTTAATGGTCAGAACCTTGTATTCAATTCCTCTTTTTGTATATACTTGAATGTTATCATATTATATCGCATGTGGTAGCCACATTCATACAGTTTCTCATACCAAGAAACGAATTTTATGACATTACGCGAAATGTATCAATATGTAGCGGAAACTCAGGATGACCTGCAGTTCGACTGATTCAGCGCGTTCGTGGTTAACCACGTGACTCGTCCTCGGCTCTGGTCGGAAGAAGTCGGAAGTGTTCGCGAGCGCTCGGAAATTTCAAAAATGGCCGACACCACTGCCGGTGGCGGGAGGCACGTAGTTTTTCACGGCGTTCGTACGGCAAAGCGGCATCGAATTTTTGCTCCATGACTATCGGTATGGGATAGGATAGGGTTGATTCAACATACTGCGTGAAAATGTGACAAAAAGACAGACTTTTGAAATTGAATGCTCCCAGCCTACTATCGGCCAGATATCGCTTAGGGCACCTTTAAACCACAATATTTGTATCAAAGTCACCTGAAGCCCACGTGGGTCAAATGATGTACAAGACAGATTTCAAACTTCTACGCATACGAAGTAACAATGGAACGTTTGATTTTCCCGCCAAAAATCTTCCAAAGAGGGTGTTTGACCTGGCCTCTAGAGATTTGTCCGAAATCTGGGTTTTAATTTCACAGCTTTCAACCAACCACCTAGAGTTCGGGAGCGGCTCCAGCCTACCATTTTACCACCTACTGTTTATGACCGTGCAACAATAACATATTTTACAGTCCGAACACCCCGAGAATAACTCACAGCATCGAATCCATCCATCCAAAATACCTATCGATAGAAATAGCCGGATGGAGCTTGATATGGCTGCGACATTTTGTCTAGTCAGGGATTGCGGCTATAAATGGGGTGGGTTTACGTCTGAGACCGCGCATGACTGAGCCGTGTGTGACCTACATGTAGCTGGCGTACGATTTTCCGTACGCGATCGCCTCAAGGTCAAGCTTTATCCTCTACTTCTCAAATTGCCGATGACATTTTTGGGGCAAAAAATTAAGCCAGCGCCAGCAGAAAATTACACGTACAGTAATTTACATGTACTCTGCTGGGTGTTGACTATGCAATAATACACAGTCACAATCACTATACGGTTTGTCTGTTGTTCCCCGTCTTTAAACTGATACATGGTTTTAATTTCAAAATTTCTCAATTAAACTATTTTATGTTCTCAAAATTACGAGAAAGTTACCGTTTTGTGGGGTTTTGAGGTTTTGTATTCTACACAGAAAAATATAATTTGACATCTGTCCCACAAACTATAAAATGCACAACAACCCCTCTGAAACAATAAACGGTCATATAACAGCCACAGAGGTCCAGTTTACGATTTCCTACAAGCATTTCCAGGTCACCAGTGGACAGAGGCTAGCCAATCCAACTTGGCAAACCCTCTGCTTCTGTATTTAGCGCCCGACCTTGAAACAATTGGCAAGGTTACTCACAGAGCAGATTGCCATTCTGTTAGGTCAAACTACATTAATGCTTGGCTAGAAAAACACTTGATAGTTCATCAAGGCCAAAAGCATTACGCCCCCTGCCAAATATTGGTCTAGACAAGGTCTGTCACAACCCTGGAACTTGGCAAGAGGCCAACAATACACCGTTTATTGTTTTGAAGTGATGTCAGCTGAAATGGTTGGGGAAGACCACACCAATCGATTTCCTTGGCTCTCAAGACAATTTGTAGGTAATAAATCAGCAAGAGAATAAGATGATAACGGGGGTTCAGAGGAAAACTTGCATAAGACAAACTTTACCCTCCAATTTTGTATAATCAAACCTGTGAACCAACAAAACATAATTTAATGTGGCTTGAAGCTCTCCTACAATGTACTTCAGTACAAGTAATTAAGCCTCATGCCAAGCCTTGTCTTTGCAATGTCTCCTTTACTTACAATAATGGCTCCTCACTGTTACAGTTAATCTAGTTAATGAGCTAGGGTATCATACATGTATCTATAATTTTGTATCCATGCTTTTGGAGGTTAATGACATTTTGCAGACACTCCCAGAGTTCAATGGCCTCTTTAGAAGTGATGCAAGCAAGATAAAATTAGCAACACCTTTACAGCCCAAACTTCCAAACTTTTACGACTATTTCAATTATACATGAAAGAGGGACAAAGGAGCAATCAAATACTTTCCGATGACTGTGTCTCCCTGGATATTCCACAGTTGCTATGGAAACTCGTCAAATACACCTGTCTGGTTTGCTATCAGTTAACAAACTGGTTATTGTTTGTCCGACCAATAGAAGTACATTTGTGTCAGATAAAAGACTCCCGAGGTCATCAATTCTAAATGTTTCTGTTGCCCAGATATCGTATCAACCTTTCCCTTCCGGACGCTTTTCCGCGATCAACAAGTTTTGCATTCTTCACCACCTACTTGGAGACAAAAGTCAGGAACAAATAGTTTTAGCCTGTTTTGTTGGGACGAAATCCTAGCAACAACGACAACAAAAACATCTCCAGACGTTTTGAAGTCTTAAAAGCCTGTAATGGCAAACTGAGCACTTCAGACCACAGTCAGGTGTGTTTCTTCAAGCAGGCAGACCATCTAAACTATCCTGAGATCAAAGTGGGAAGTTTCAACAGTATCTTTGTTATACAATAACACAAAGACATTTTAATTGAGAAAGGATATACATGAAAAGGATATACATGAAAAGGATATACATGAAAAGGATATACATGTATACATGTACATGTGTGAGGGCCACCCTACGGGTGACCCTTCTTAGCAAGAGAGAGATACTTCAAAACGATAAGTTTTGTAGCCACCGCAATGAGATTAAAATAGACAAAAGAATGCTAGCTTTTAATTACATTATTTCAAAGAATAATTGTGCTTTTATATTAAAAGCACACCTAGTCTTTGAAATGTATGAATGTCGTACAAATTGGATGTTACTTTTGAGGGTGTACAAATTGGATGTTACTTTTGAGGGTTTCTTTTTTTACAAAAGGCAGCGAGAAACAAAGAGTAAACTTTTCCCAACTTGTGTTATCATAGTTCTACCGTTCACAGGTGGTGACTTCCCGACCACATCTTAGAAACTGGCTTGGTGTAAGATTAAGAAGCTGACCCGACACGTGTGCCCACTTCAGACTTCCAGGTCTGCTTCCCAACCTGGGGGCATTTCCTGATCCTTCTCCTGTGGATAACTTGGGGCATGTAGCACATGTGGAAGACCACTTCTTGAATTACAAAAAGCAAATGGAACTTCTGGGGGGTATCGGAAGAATATCGGATTAATTCCAGTGCTACCTTGAGGCTTTTCCGAGCTTTTGCCTGGAATGGTGTTTTTGCACCAAATTATGCAATATTACTCGTATGAATGGCTTTCATATTACTTTCTAAAGAAGAGCTTTAGCTTCTGATTTCTTTACTTTAGCCTGGGTAACATCCTGGTTAGTTTACGTCCACTCGCACAGTCGCTATGATTTCCAAGGACTTTGACTAAAGTATGCAAAATTTAGCTGTACAGGTGACGTGATCAAGAAATATGCATCTACATACATATTACTTGCATGCTCCTGTTTTACAAGGACATCTATAGTGGTTGACCCGGCTTCTAAAAGAGGTTTTGTCAAGAGTCAAAAACTTATTTGTTCTTTACGCTTCATTAAACATCACTCCCCAAATCCTGTTCTTAATCTTTATTTCCATGACCTTAGGCGACCCCTACAGTCTAGTCCTGGTACACACCTGTTTTATCAAGGACACTTTCCAAGTTTGACCTTGGTTGCTGATAAGGAGCTTACCAAGATTTCAGGAACTAAAGTTTCTCATCAAAGTTGCTCAGCCTTTTCTTGATCTTTGTTCATGACCTTATGTGACCCCTCGTGTCTGGTAGACACCTGTTTTGCCGCCTTCTGAGGCTGACCTTGGTTGCGGATGAGCGGTTTAGCAAGAGTTACGGGTAGACACAACACAGGGGATTACCGTACCTTTTGTACGATCTAAATGTACAATACAACCACCCAGCGAGCTGCCGCCTTCTTTTCACTTTGAACATGTCACACTAATACGATTATCCCTACTCCACTTTAAACACTGTATAGTATAAGGGTGCCTTGTAACCGAACACTTAAGTCCTCCAAATCCTCACACAGTATTTATAGGTCCAAAGCCCTCCAAAAGAGCAGTTTTCCATTCAAAGTAATCACCTCTTTAAGAGGCTTCAGTAACAATTTCAATCACTTGTAGGGTATAACAAAGCTCTCTAAGCTATGCCGATTTACGACTGAAACCGTGCACCAATGCTTGCACACTCGAGGACCTTTAATCTGAGTTGGTCCCTGCTTGAAAAACAGAGTCGTGACTTTTCTACCAGACGTTACGTAAGCATCGATGACGTCAGAGCGTTGCGTGCACTTGTTACAAAGCCTGGATGACCTGCGACGTTCTATTGTTAGCCGACTGTGTAAGGATGTTTGGGAAAACTGAATGGTGGCGAAACTTGACTCTGGAAGGTCAAGTACGCTAAATGGTAGCTCAAGAGTGACGACAAAGCCAACTTGCTGCTTGGCATTTTTCAAACAAGTGCAGGTCAGACCTTTTGGAGCAGGAAAATTGACTCCCTAGGCAGCTTTTAAAACAACATGTGAGCTAAGGTGGGAAGAATCCATGATAAAGAGGTCTGAAACTACATGAAGATTGGCTAAGAAAAGGATTCCAGGATAGGCAGAAATATGCATAAAAACATTGTGTCTAGGCTACTACATTTCTAATTGTTCATCTTAAGGTCTTTCTCATTTCAGTCGGCTTTTTTCCAATGGAAACCAATTCTTTTGCGTTCAGTTTTTAGAAAAGATGCACTTTTGGCATGGCTTATTTTATATCATAGCATTTCTCACAGGACTATACAATTTTTGCTCCTAAAAGTAGATTACCCCTGCTCCGTGACAAGAAAAATTGCTAGTTTGCTTTGAGGCTATCAAATTTGCAGGTGTTAAAGGTTAAATGTGTTATAAGACCTCTTTTCATCATCTTGTCAGAGTCTTGCCTTCCAAACACCTGCAGGTGTGACTGTTGCCTGACACCTGGGTGCCGTGTGGCACCAGGCGCAGCCCTGTAATGAGATATTCTTAGCGCGGTGGTGCCAGCTACAACCGTACACAGAGAAGGGTGCTCTTTCCACAAACTGTCGAGTTTCAGCAACAAACTGGCATTTTTGACACCCTGGAAGTTGGCAGCGTTAGCAAAACTCAGTTCTTCCATATAGGGTGTGATAACACTAAAAGTTTGTATAGCACACGCAGGCAGTGTACCCATGTTCACAATGAGGGACAATCTGGATCTTTCCAAGAAATCTAGTTCCTTCTAGAAAATTTGTCAGACTGCAATACAAGTTTAAACTGGATTTAACATGTTGACCAAAGGATGGGTGGTTTGTTATGCAAAAGATTTGTACCTCGGCAACCATGTATATACCAGGACTCTATTATTGTATTTTCAAAATGTATGTATATTATTGCACCATTGTACATAAGTTGTATATTTCACTAAGCATGTATTTTGTAAATTGTGATATGTCTAATAATTTCCATTTTCCCACCAGGGTGTCCCTTAGTAATAGTCCTTGACTAGTTGGGACACCCTGGCTTCTTTGTAAGCCAAATGAATAAAATAAAAAATAAAAGATTTGGAAAAACTTAAAAAGAATAAAACACCGCCATCTCTTGACATAGCCATGTTTCTCTCATATTTCTAGTTCAATGCCGAGAAGTGGTCGTATAGGCTTTGCATTGAACCACTCCGTTAAAAAAAATGCCTGAAGTGTTATTGTTTTCTCAAGCCCCTTATTGTTTGTTCTAGTGTAATATAATAAATCTTATATAAAACACAAGGATAAGAATGAAGGTATCATTTATTGGTATTCGTTGAGCTCATTACAAGCAATTAGACCACACCAAGAATGATTAATCTTCTCAAGGCTAACTCATTGACCTTGAAAGAGGAATAGGGTCGTGAGGTCATGCGTCTTATCAGGAAAGGTCTGCTTCTACTAAAACTGTTTTCAAAGGTCGGTATTTCATCTTATCTGGTTGATAAGCTGGTATAATGATAATATGCTACATTATTAAACTCATCCTACCCCTGAATAACTGTCCTAAGAAAGAAAACATCTTTATACTTCAGAAAAAAAGGGATAATAATAAATGTTTCACTGCACTGACTTTTGTCCTTGACTCTTAGGGTCATGTATCGGTCCAGACTATTACAAAAGTTTAATGTTCTGTGACAATAACACACTGTTGTACATAGATGTACACTCTGTATTTGCTGGCTGGACAGGTCTAACTACACTTCTTTCTTCAAAGTGAGAGTTCTCCTTCTAAATTTGGACCTGAGTGGTGTAATTGATTTGATTTACAGTCTTTCTCTGACATCTCTTTTCAGTAAATTAAGTCTTGTTCTCTTCCCAGCCATCTGCTCCTGTTTAACCAGTAGTGGATCAGTAGCTTTTCAAAACACCTCTATTGTGATAGTGGCCTGTGAGGGCTTTGAATCCCAGGAATGCATGTGGAAAATGACTTCTGTCTTGAAACATCTCCTGGACAATGTTCTGAGCACTGTGTGCAGTGTAGACAATACTAGACATGGAAAAACATTGCTCTTCGTGCTAACTTTTTTATATTATATAAAGCTTTATATTAAATTTGCAACAATATTCATACCTGGCTTTGTTCTACAAACAAGTCAATTTTCTTTCCAAAAGGGCAAAGATAAATATTATTTCAGAACCTAGAATTTTGGCAACAATCAGAATCATAAATTGACTAAACATTTTGTGTAATACAATTTTTTCCACTGAAAGAAATTCGTACCATTCGAAAAGTTTGACCCAGTCTATTTTGCAATAAAGTCTTGCTTCTATCACACTCTCCATCTCGCATACATCTGTTCTTTGTTCAACGTCAAATTAGCTGCATAATTCTGTCTGTCTGAGTTCCAAAACTCCAGGCTGAGCCCCGAAAGCTAGAGATTAGACTTGCATACGTCCAGCTAACACATGACTACCACAAAAGGCCAGACAGGCCTATATGTGGTCGGAATTGTCCCCAGTGACCACTCCTCTGTTCCACTGGCCAAACCAGCTGCTGCCTACTGAAATACCATGGCCACTTACACCCAGATGTTTATAGGAAGATCATTAGTCACAATGGCTGTATGAATAGATGTAAAGAAAGGTTGCTGGACAACCAAATTTGGTATTTGCTTGCCCTGAGACAGGTACTTGACTAGAGGAGACACTGAAGTTTTAATGACAGAAGAATTTTGGTAATCAAGAATTTCAGTTATCAAGAATTTCAGTAAATAAGAATTTCAGAATAGAAACAAAATTTCCTACTACACTTTTCAAATAAAAAAACAGGAAAAATTGATACTACAGAAGCCTAAACTTATAAATATGATATGTAAGTCTAAGAATATTGTAAAATCTATATATTGATAGTTATGCCAAGGGTTAAAACTGCATAATCAACCCTTTTCTTGTTGACTCCTTTCAAAAACATGATACACAAAGCTTGAAGATTAATCACCTTATTTTTCCTATATGATGAGCCATCCAACCATTACTCCTTAGACACAGGGGACTACATCTCAGCAGACCTTTGCATATAATTATGAGATACCAAAATATCACCTTAATGTTACCATCCTATCTATTGCCAAGTCATGCATACACAGTTTACAAATGTGCCTTATCAGTAGTATCACATGCATGTTGTGACATTTCCTTCTGAGATAAAGCTAATGCTAACAACTTTGCTTATTTCCTGTCTCTTGCTGACGATTGAAAACAAAAGGTATAGCTACATTTGTATAACTGTAACTATGCCTACAGGCCTTCTTTCATTAATCTGTCCTTTTATAAAGCATAACATCAATAGATGAGAACTGTGTTTGTAGTCTGGCATCCAAACATATAATAGCTACCATTTCACTTTTAGTAGGCAGCTATACTAGTAGGTTTGGATATCAGGATGTTTTTGTGTGCTACAACTGCTGCAATGCAATACATGTTCTTTGCTGCATATAATAATGCTGCCCCCCCCCCCACTTCTCCCTATATGATACATTGTTAACTATCATTAATAAATCATGCTAACATTAAACAATAATACCCTATAAAGAAAATCTAGTCTACAACTCATAGAATTCACTGGTACACTGTTAAACAGACTTGGACAGCACAGTAAATAAATTCTGTGAAAGGTATGTCGCTTTTGTGCCCTCAATTCAAACACCCAGTTTGTTCAAGCGCTTTTAGGTAAACGCAACTGTAGAAGCGTGGTTTGCTGAGCGTTAGCTTGTGTACATATCGGCGTGTAAGTCTCCACGCTGATTTTTAAGTCCACAAAATTCAAATGTCTCCACAGAATAAATATAAATTATTACCCCAAAGAGCTACATAGGGGGGAAGGCTGATTTGCATATTGGGGTAATGTTGATATATGGCCTTCAACTAGAGCATGAATGAAATATGGGGGATGTGTAATATGATCTCTGTGATATTCATAACTCATACAGCTTTATTCATATCATATTCAACCAGGCATACAAAAATTGTATGATGGTTTTGCACAATTGGATAATCTTCATCAAACAACAGTAAAAGAAATAAGATCATAGAATAAATATGTGTGTATGATAAATTGAATAGTTTATGGTGGTAGAGTTGGTTTATTGAATTACATTTATAATCACTTGAAAAAGATGGCTCTTAATTTTGTTGTGGTTAGGCTAACTTAGTGGAATTGGATTTTACGACTTAGAACTGCAGCAAATTAAGACCAATGGAGGCAAACTACTTTAGACGGTTTACCGTACGGTATTATTCCCTTTGTTTAATCGTGCAAAAGTAACATTTGACTGAAAAAATAGCACCTCAATACTGTTTTGTAACACATTCTTGCCAAGCGCACTGGGATGCATTTCTCCGAAGTAATTACTTCATTTTCACCATTTAATGAAAAAGGTGGTCCAATTTTTGTAAAAGTAACATTTAACTGAAAAATAGCACCTCAATACTGTTTTGTTACACGTTCTTGCCAAGCGCACTTGGATGCGTTTCCCCTAAGTCATTTTCACCATTTAACGAAAAAGCAATTAGGTGGCCTAATTTTTCCTGGCCAGATTTTCGTGTTGGGCTCAAGGCTACGCCTGTGGCTTACTAAATCACATGCACGGCACAGACGGAGTAATATGGTAGCCGTAGCAACGGGGATAGAGCTATTTCCCAGGAGGCATCTGTGCCGGCGACAACGGGACAGCCAATAATTGCTTGTACATTACGAGTGATCCATCGTTGCGCCGCGTTTCCGAGTACGGGGCGGAAGCGACATCCTGGTCTTTGGACGGACCTGACGGGTTATTCAAGGCGACAACTGGCGTTCGTGAAAATTCAAACTCGCTCTCCTCGGCAGCCACACCCATACTAAAAGCACTCCCAGTCACAACCTTTGTTCCAATATAGTACAGATCAGATTGCCTTGATGTGTATTTCTTCAGGCTAAGTAATACCTTTGTCAATATCAAATAACTGCCTAAAGCGCATGAATTATCAGTCCTCAAATAAAGACATTTCAGCTACAGATACATAAAGAATTGCTTGATTTAACAATACAAAATAATAGGAAAAGAAATATGTATTTACTAAGCAAAAACTACTTAATTTTAAGTAATGCTTTTTAATTTTCATATATCATGTAAATTGTAACAAGTTGTGAATTTATTAAAATCATGTGAATTGTCTTCATTTCTAGCAAGCCCGGGATTATATAATTAATGTTTAAAAGAACATAGAAATATTTGCATGTGTAAAATATTGGCCCTGTTCTATTCTATATCAAACCAAATTTATCACACACGTTGTGCTCATTATTGCAGCCTAGCCTGTCCTCATAACGGGGTCACCCACTCACCACTTCAGGTAATCACCTTTTACTTGAAGTGAGAGAATGTCTCCCTTGATACAGAGTATGGTCAGGTTGCTACCTCCTTCTACTAACTACCTTGGCAAGAAATCAATTTTTTACACTAAATTACAGAAGTCCCCAAAACAGCAATCTGGTTTCGAATTTCCTTCGCTCAGTAAGTATTATGTACAATGTGTACTATATGTTCATCATCATATTTATCATCCTACTAACATTTTTCACCAGAGCACTTTGACATTTTCAGGTTACAGATGGTTATAAATTGCCGTTCAAGATAGAGTGAGTACTCTGGGTTTCTGGGTGATTTGTAAAACAGTAGAGGTTAGCACCAATATTCACATGGTTGACCTGTGAATGCTGATTCCCAGCGCCAGTTTAGTATTGGAAGAACGTACTGCGCCTGTGTGATACTAGATTTTTCACGGTTTTCGTTGGATGTTTGGTCAACATTGCAAGAATTTTGCTTGTTGCAGAATTCAATATCTTTTGTGACACAAAATTTTAAAACTATAGACGGGCTGTCAACCATGATTACGTGAATACAACCTTAACCGAAACATTCTATGTTTTTTTGGTTCCTTTCCTAATAATACAAATTGTACTATAAATTGGATTGTTGGATGTTTGGTCAACACTGCAAGAATTTTGCTTGTTGCAGAATTCAACATCTTTTCCATCACAACATTTGAAAACTATAGACAGGCTGTCATCCATGATTACGTGAATACAACCTTAACCGAAACATTCTATGTTTTTTAAATAAGGTCCTTTCCTGATGATACAAATTGTACTATAAATTGGATTGTTGGATGTTTGGTCAACATTGCAAGAATTTTGCTTGCTGCAGAATTCAATATCTTTTCCGACACAACATTTGAAAAGTATAGACGGGCTGTCATCCATGATTACGTGAATACAACCTTAACCGAAACATTCTATGTTTTTTTCAGTTCCTTTCCTGATAATACAAATTGTACTATAAATTGGATTGTTGGATGTTTGGTCAACATTGCAAGAAATTTGCTTTTTGCAGAATTCGATATCTTTTTCGACACAACATTGGAAAACTATAGACAGGCTGTCATCCATGATTACGTGAATACAACCTTAACCAAGACATTCTATGTTTTTTTTTTCAGTTCCTTTCCTGATAATACAAATTGTACTATAAATTGGATTGTTGGATGTTTGGTCAACATTGCAAGAATTTTGCTTGTTGCAGAATTCAATATCTTTTTGGGCACAACATTTAAAAAGTATAGACGGTCTGTCAACCATGATTACGTGAATACAACCTTAAACGAAACATTCTATGTTTTTTTCAGTTCCTTTCCTGATAATACAAATTGTACTATAAATTGGATTGTTGGATGTTTGGTCAACATTGCAAGAATTTTGCTTGTTGCAGAATTCAATATCTTTTCCGACACAACATTTGAAAACTATGGACAGGCTGTCATCCATGATTACGTGAATACAACCTTAACGGAAATATTCTATGTTTTTTTTAGTTCCTTTCCTGATAATACAAATTGTACTATAAATTGGATTGTTGGATGTTTGGTCAACACTGCAAGAATTTAGCTTGTTGCAGAATTCAATATCTTTTCCAACAAAACATTTAAAAACTATAGACGGGCTGTCATCCTTGATAACGTGAATACAACCTTAACCAAGACATTTTATGTTTTTTCTTTCAGTCCTTTGCCTGATAATACAAATTATACTGTCTTTTCAATTCCAAGTCTCTTGCATACATGCTCTGCATCCCTTTTTGACAGATAACGTTTTATACAATGATTTATTGGTAAGCCTTACCGGTGGCAACACTGTAACCTGGCATCAGACAGATCCGTATCATACCAATAAACCGAGCTGGAAGCGAGTCAATATTACTTTACCTCACATGATAACGATATACACTTTTCTAACTCAGTCTTGATTTATGATGTCTTCAAATCAAACCCTCTCTACTTTATTATAAGAGTGACTCTTGAAGTAATGCCCGTCAGGAAAAATGGATTTTCCCCAGTTTTCCTTGAAGTACCCATTTATCTTCTACTAAAGAACTCCACGCGTCGAAGCCTTGCCTCGGCTTCCTTGATCTAGCTGAAGAGCTGCGTAGTAATCAGGATAAAGATGTTACTTGTCAAACATAACCCTGAGGAAAAATGGCTGCTTAATGCTCGTGGTGAGACATTAAGACCCACCATCTATCTTGGTAAAAAGGAGGAGTACAGATGATAGTTTACAACCGGTCGCTGTATCTTCTTCAACGTAATGTATATCTCTTGTGAAAGTCAATACAACTGAGGGGCCTGCATACACATTTCAGTAAGGCTTCGGCAAGCTGTTTCAACTTCCCAGATTTTGTAGGCCCTGCTACTTGATTTCACATAATTTGCAGTGAAGCAGCAAAACTTTAATGTAAGACACAGCAGTCCGTCCCTTCTTGAATTTAGCGCAAAGCATTGATAGGACTATTTCATGCAGGTACCCTTCTTGTTTCAAAGGTACATCCTAAGTTTTTAAAGACAGTTCTTCAGAATCTTTCATCTATCTTACCATTAAACTGAGTTGAGAGGGTGTCTTTTTTATCTGTATCCATCTTTCTTCCAAGTGCTTACTGTACAGGTATGTCTCATAAGGTTATACTGTATTTCCAAGTCAAATTTCCACATTTTGTTCTTTTAGGGGTGCCTCAACACAAGCAGATAAGATTACGATACAGGTGGGATATTCTTGGACTGTAGGTTTGCCCATCCCCCTTTTCATTCTTCCTGTAACAGGAGTAAGGCATGAATGGGGACATCGCTGGTCCACTGGCCACCAGAAGGGGACCCCCAAAGTAGCAGATGTTTTATTGGGAGAAGCCAGGGACCAGCTGTTAATGACCCCCCATGACACACACTGATGAGCACTGATTGGGAGGGGGGGCATTCTCAGCTGTCGTCCTTTTGACAGTCTGGACAGCGCTCGCTCCAAATGGAAACTTCGCTGGATAACGTCAGCACCCAACTCGTCACAGGTTATCCCACCAGACAAAAAACCGTTCCTCCAAACTCCATCAAAGCTGTCAGTGTGGACATTGAAAAATTAGTTACACGGACCCAGATTCGATAAAGCTGCCAGGCAAATTTGATTCCGAGACAGAAACTGGCATCAAATTGGTACAATAACATACTTGAAAGCAATCGCTGGTGGCAGAGATCCAGCACTGGAGGCCTTCCAAAAATGGCATTAGCGTGCACTTGAAATTCTAGCACTGTTGATGTGATAGCCTCGGGGCACGTAAGAGTCACGATGAGGAAAGACGAGCTTACACGCCCTACTACATGACTGGTGCAGCTTGCATGTTCTCCATATAGGGCGGTACAGAGTACTAAGGTGACCAGGAGAAATGCTTCGCACTTCTTAGACAACTAAAGACTCGTGCCGGCCCTGTGGGAGGGCGGATAGCTGGAATATCACTTCAAAATATCAAAGAGGGAGCCTAGTCCCACCCTCTTAGCGGGACATCCACCCTACTTACAACATGTAAACACTATATATAACGGCTCAGATATACATATATGGGAAGGGGGGGTTAGGTAGATGATGTCAACGGGAGAGTTGTGACACCATGTGATAGGGATCATCCTAGGGTGATGAGTTTTTGGCGCAGGTCCAGGGCCTGAGGGGGATGTCCCAGATATGTGACATAGATGTCCCTGCTACTGCAAACCCATTAAAATACTGGGGGGACAGAGCAACATGGCACGAACATGCTAGTAGGAAAACATTGGCTGGCATTTTGCGCACCAAGTGTAACGGCCACACTTGCCAATCCGCAGATGCCATTAAAACGCACTTACTGGTACCGTCTCCAAGCAGATGTTGGGGGCAAGCTCTTAAAATTTCATGTTTGTCCCATTGAGAGGGGCATGCAGACAGAAAATGTTACAATGGCCTCCCAACATCTGCTTGAAGATTATCGAGCATGTAATAGTGACCCTGCAAAGGCACAGGTTGTCATTTGCATATTAATGAGTCAAGGTACTGCAGTGACATGGGAATATTCCCAATAAAATATTCATAGATAATTTTTATGGACTGTTGACATTCACTGAATCAATAAAGATCAATCAAATTGACAATGAAACAATATTAATACAAGAACCTGCAATGGGCAGGAGTACAAATCACTGAAAAAGACTAAAGGGTTATTTTTAATGGCAGAATTAAGCAAAGGCTACAAAAAGATCAAGACATATGTTTTAACTGTACTTGAAATCACAGAATATATTGTGACGACTGAGATTGCTAGAGTCAGCACACCAAGACATCCCTCAACCTACAATTTCTGCTTCAAAAGAACATTGATTGAGCCGCAGTCAGCAATTTATGGGGACAACTGCTTTTGGGTTTTAGGAGGACAGAACCAGTGGAGTGGAAAATTCAAAGATCAGGCACATTGTTCCTGCTCAGTGGGCTTTATATCATCAACTGTCAATCAAAGCAGTGCCTAAAACAAAAGCTAGACTCTACATCCGGAATAAACGGATTATATCAACAAGGGGATGATGAAATTTGAGAAAGACATGTTGGTCATTTATGTTGGTTTACAAAGAAAATTATAATAGAATAATCTGTACGGTTAAGATATCAATTTCGTAAAAGGTTGTGTATATCTATGCATATCATTATGTCAAAAAACAACATGCTATGCACTTGCTGCAGAGACCTGTATAATGCCACGTAGTAATCTCTTTATCTTATAGGGCTCGTTCACATTCAAAAGTGTGTGAAAGGCACCCAAAGAAAACATCCCAACGTCTCTAAACAATGACTTAATTAGCGAAAACAAAGATCAACAATGGAGGGGGCTGTGGTGTGTTTTTGGACTTGTCGTTACTCTAGGGATTTGCGCTGCAGGGTTTCGGTGGTTTGAATTTTTGACAGCTGAGGCCCTTACCCTGAACAAGAAAGAAGAAAGTTGCGCATGTGACTGTATGGGATGATACGTGACGTGCAAAATAAAGAAATCAATATATGACTCAGCGAGACCAAGAAAAAATCGCTCACTTTGAAATGAATGGGCTACCCCTGTATGTCGGCACTGCAAAGGAGCGCGGACCGTTAGTATCAAAATGTTGTCATTTTACCAAGAAAACTATAGAAAACTCACCTTTTTCTGATCATCCAGACTGTGGTTTATCTGTTTCCTCATGGGTTCCATCTTTACAGCCCTTTAGAAAATCTTTCCCGAGGTTGTTTTACAGTGGAAACATCCGTTTTTTTGTAACGTCCGTAGGCAGTGGTCACACTGGCCCGCTATCACATGGGTTCCCGGTCGGCACAACAACACTCCCTGCTCCGCCTCAAATCACGGGGAAAGTACGGAAGGGGAACATGGCAAAATCTTCCTGTTCGAATGATATATCCTCTTGATCCACTCAGCGAATTTCCAGAACACTCATGGCTCGCTGGGTCTTTCCACCACAACAAACATCCGAGGGTGAAAAATCGCCAAATTCGGTACAAAACAAAAATCAGCGCCTCCTCCTCTTGTACTCGCGAAACGGTCGTAGCTCCCGCTCGATTCTTTCAAAGACTTTGATGGACCACGACGTTTTGAAAGCGCTGTGATCTTGTTCGGACCTCCCTCCGAGGGTCTGGACAGTTTTGTTGGCCAGTGGTGCAGGAAAAGGGCCCTAGGCGCCGCCAATTTTCACAAGCCGCTGCCTTTCAAACCTTCCTGCCGCTTCAAACATTCAGCATGCTGGGGTGACCTCATGACGTCATGGGGTTATTGAAATGAAAACCTCTTCCGGGAAATTCCTATACCGCGGCTAAACGTAACCATCACAAAATAAAACTACAAATGGTGGCTTTAAATTCGTATTATTAGTAAATAATCACCCAAGCAAGTATTAAAGTTGATATTAATTTCATTATACCAATTCGTTTGCTAAGTTGATCATATACGTTTGATAAATATTTATTTCAAAGAAAGTAGGTCATTGCGTTTGCTTGTGGTTTACGGTGACTTCCGGGATCTGGAGATCCTCCATTTTGCCAAATTTGGTCCATCTTCCCATCTCGATTTCTGCGTAGATTTGAGCTTTTGCACGACAGGAACAGGAACGGGGATGTTTTTGACACTCCACAGAAACGGATAACCTGCGGAACACTTGACTTCCAGCCGTGGCTTGAGAGGGAATCGAAGCACAACTCTGTGCCCCCCTCCCCTCTCTCGGCAGGGCTATTTTTGACGGAAGTAAACTAGACCAGGGCGTATCAGGCGTTGACACAGATCCGCTAGTAATGGCTTCATTCTAACGTTTTCCTACACTTTCAAGCACGATTTTGAGTCGAAGATGACAGCGAGAATGAACCGGCGGATGGCTAACGAGGTTTGCGGGGACTGTGGTACGGCAGAGCCGGGGTGGGCGAGTATCAACCGCGGGGTGTTACTGTGTGACGACTGTTGTAGTGTGCACAGGAGCTTGGGTAGGCACATATCACAGGTGAGGACGCCTTGTGTTGTTGTTTACATCCTACTTTAATTTCTAAATCTGCATAATAATAGCACACTTTAATCAATATGTAAATATTACTATCACACTAACTCACATGTCTTGTTCTTTGCACTTATTGTCCTGTGCACACACAAAACATCACACAGTCACAGTTTTCTTCAATTCTATGCTTTTCTTTTCTTTCCCTATAATTTAAAGTATGTTTGTATATTTTTGTCTCTTATTACTTACAATGTGAAATTTGCCTTCTTTCCACAAAGATTCACAGTATCAACATATTGAGAATTTGGTGTATGCTACCAAAAAGATGTGTATACTGATTTGTTATTACATAATTTCAGCGCTACATTTGTACAGAAATATACTACATGTAACGTTACATGTGGTACATTTCTGTACTTTACAAACTGCTCATAAATTCTAAAATGACAAAGAACCTGACTTTAAATTTAATACCAAACGTTCAAGGCTATAAAACAAGCAAAATCATCAGTTCAGCCAGAATGAAGTTCTGCAATTTACAAATTTCTATATCTAATGCTGAACAGAACTTGGGTGTGGCAAGTTCTTTTTTTATTTATAAATATATACCCAGCAGGCCAGTACACACATGTGCCCAGTTGTAATTGCTCACATTTCATGTGTGATGATCCATCTGTCATACATGATACTTTTCCAGCTGGGTACACCAGCTGTACACTCAAATCACTTTGTTTGTTTATTTGAATTCACCACAAGATATACAAGTGGAAGGGAGGACAAAACAGGTGCATTGACACCTTTACAAGTTGTCCTCCCAAGCACAACGTACAGAAAGAAAAACAGATTACATTATTAAATTGCAGTAATAAACAACATTAACATCAAATATTGTACATCAACATCAAGTATAATACATTAAACATAAAAAACTATACAATGCAATTTCAAGGTATATACACATGTTATACATTATTTACAAAAATATCAATGGTTAAAAACTGTGTGGCAACACTAGTGAGGTCATAATGCCATGCAGGAGGCGCACCCACATGACATGGACCATGTGCAAGGAACGTCAGAGCTGTAGTGGGCAGTGAATCTACTGAAAGTGGCTCTAACTTAAACGCCAAAATGTTGGACTTTGTTTTTAAAGTTTAAGCAAGTCATTCAGTTGTGAATCATAGCTTTCAAGTCTAAAGGATGCAAAGGTTCAGTGTTTACTACATGATGTTCAAATGATGTTTTTAAAAAAGTATTGAGTCATCCCATTACTAGTATGATCTTAATGACTAAGAGTATCAGGAAGAGAAAATTATCAAAAAAACTGAAGTAAACAATTGTTTTGCATTGAATTTGTAATACAAAAATGTCTGAATTATTTTGCATACTGAAGTAGAATATACTCAATATAGATCATAAAGCACATAAGCATATCAGAATGTGCGTTCATGACTTTGGAGTGATATTTCAGGCAACAGAAATAGAAAAGTCTATCAACAAAGGCAGAAACTGTGATTGTATCATGTCCGTTATGCATCTGACACCCTTGACTGTGACGTATGCTCACAGGTGCGGTCTCTACAGCATAGCAACTGGGCCACCAGCCTCCTCACCATGGTGCAGCAGCTAGTCACCAGCGGAGCCAACTCCATATGGGAACATTCATTACTGGGTAAGGGGGGGTTGTGTAGGGGACTGTTCATTACTGGGTAAGGGAGGGTGTTGTGTGAGGGACTGTTCATTATTGGGTATGGGTAGGTTCACCAGCCTCCTCACCATGGTGCAGCAGCTAGTCACCAGTGGAGCCAACTCCATATGGGAACATTCATTACTGGGTAAGGGGGGTGTTGTGTGGGGGACTGTTCATTACTGGGTATGGGTGGGTTCACCAGCCTCCTCACCATGGTGCAGCAGCTAGTCACCAGTGGAGCCAACTCCATATGGGAACATTCATTATTGGGTAAGGGGGTTGTTGTGTAGGGGGACTGTTCATTGCTGGATAAGGGAGGGTGTTGTGTAATGGACTGTTCATTACTGGGTAAGGTTGGGTACAACTGGGCCACCAGCCTCCTCACCATGGTGCAGCAGCTAGTCACCAGCGGAGCCAACTCCATATGGGAACATTCATTACTGGGTAAGGGGGTTGTTGTGCAGGGGACTGTTCATTACTGGGTAAGGGAGGCTGATGTGTAAGGGGACTGTTCATTACTAGGTATGGGAGGGTACAACTGGGCCACCAGCCTCCTCACCATGGTGCAGCAGCTAGTCACCAGTGGAGCCAACTCCATATGGGAACATTCATGACTGGGTAAGGGGGTTGTTGTATAGGGGACTGTTCATTACTGGGTAAGGGGTAGGGTCATAATGGACATACATTGTAGAAGATGGGTTTCACTTGGGATTTAAAATTTCATTTGCATTTCAAATGATGTAAGGTAATAGAGGAGGTAAATCTGCCAACATTTGTAAAACAATGAAGATATGTTAAACTTTCCCCAGACCCAGCCATGGCCAGGAGTACGAAGAGGAAACCCTCCCCTAACGACTCCCTGAGTACCAAGGCTGACTTCACCAAGGCGAAGTACCAGTACCTGGCCTTCGTACACAGGCTACCCTGCAGGGAGGATGATGACTCCACCATGCAGGTAAACAAGACATTTTTTTACATCATGTAACATTCCCAAAGGAGGTTATGCTTAAGTTTTCCCTGTATGTCTGTTAGTTCTTGAAACATGAAGAATTTTGAGATAAATGATTGGAAAAATTCCACAGAATCACACAGATACTTTTCAGATGATTCTTTACCATAATAAACTAAGGCAATCCCCCTAGCTGTTACCTTACAAATTGCAGATTATGAGCATATACTGGTAAGTCCTCTGGCAAAGAAAACCATTGAGATTAAAAGTAATCTGGGAAACTTTAAGGACCCATGCCTTATCTCATCTCTAGTATCACCCTGCGAAGATTATCTTTGTGTTATATGGGATCATTTTCTGACATATCTTTTTAAAAAACTTCAATACTAGTGTTTCAGCTGAATATACTAGTATAGAGTGTTTTAAAAAACTTACTTTGACTTGATGATGTCCAGGGCCTCAACTGCGCACTGTTTTATCCCTGTATTACTTGGAATCATTTTCTAACATGTCTTCCAAGAATCATCAAAAATGATGACAATGTATTATGTTGACTAAGATTTAGAATAAGTATTGTTGTTGTTGTGCAGGACCTGAGTAAGCAGCTCCACTCCAGTGTGCGGACAGGTAGTCTGGAGACCAGCCTGCGGCTGCTGTCTCTGGGAGCTGATGTCAACTTCTTCCACCCGGAGAGGGGAGCCACGCCCCTGCACGTGGCAGCGTCTGCTGGACAGACTGGGCAGGTTAGAAATCCACAGTTTTCGAAATTTTATCATTTTTCAAATCCTATTAGATTGATATGGTCTGTGAGGGAGGCAGCCAAATGGAAGGCTTTTGTGAAGTTATGTTCTTTCTAAAATAGAACATAAAACTATTAAAAGCTCAACTAATCTGAAGTATAACACAGGTTCATTATTCTAGTACAAGGTAATGTGTTTTTATCCTTGTCAACCATACTCTATTTAGTTGTAGACTGCTTTGAGGGCGCTTGGAGAGTTTTCCAGAGTCATTTTTGAAGCCAATAAGTTTAATTCCATTGTCCCGTGTGCATTTTGTTTCATTTTTGCACAACTGCCACCTAGAGTACCTACATGTACCTTGTGATACATCACCGTCTATCCCTATCAACATTTGTACCAAACTATTAATCTGCAGTGCCATCTATTTCTGGTAGGTGGAGCTGCTAATTGTGCACGGTGCAGACCCCGGTGCCCTGGACATCAACAGTAAGACCCCGATCCAGTGTGCTAAAGAGGCAGGGTTTACGGACCTGTACGAGCGGCTGATGGCCTGTCAGTTTGAGCTGACGGACAGGCTGATCTACTACCTGTGTGGCAGGAAACCTGATCACCTGAGCGGACAGCACTTCATCATACCTGAGATGGCAGACAGCAGTTTGGACAGGTGAGTCCAGTACTTATGCCAAGATGACTTGAAGGTTATGCTCCATTGGTTTTGGCTATATGTTTGTTAAGTTTTATACAAACAGGTAATATACAAATGTATAGCATCCGGCTGACTTGGACTTGGCAAAGGTATTTGAATTGGAGAAATTTGAATCTGCTACAAATAAACTTGCCCCAAAGTTTTTTGAAACAGAAGCTAGAGCCATAATTTTTTCATTCTTTCTGTTTTCTTATCACTAAAGAAACTTCATTTCTAGCATCTAGGCTTGTAGGAAATCAGTTTGAGCTTTTTTTTTTAAAGCAAAGCAGAACTTTCCATGCTATAACCTGGGTGCCAGACTGTTGCCAGGGGCAGCATACAAGTTGGCTCCTCAGCTCTGAAAATTTTACCATAGACTCCCCCTCAGATAGACTCGAACTGGAGAGATAAGTTAGACTCCCAGGTGCTAACTTTGGGGTTGGGGCTTCTTCCAGCTGAAGGAAGTATTGTGTTGAGCTGGGGTCTGGCATCCAAGCTATTCCTGCTATGGATTAGAGTCAAAATGTTGGTGAAAAAAATGATAGTCAAGTTTCTCTTTCTTGTGTTGTCAGGTCGGAGTTGGCTAAACAGGCGCGTAAGAAGCTCCAGGCTCTGAGTAACCGTCAGTTTGAGGAGCTGGCGATGGACGTGTACGACGAGGTGGACAGACGAGAGATGGACGCCGTCTGGCTCACAACACAGGTATGTTAACTGGTTAACCACCCAACAGTTCCTACAGGTCATCACCAATTCCAAAATCATATCCAGTTCCTTGAGCAACTGTTTTTTGGTGTATCTTATTGCCTGGATGTCTAACCTTCATCAACTCACCCAACAGTTCCTTTACTGAAGCAAATTGTATCATGGATGGCATTCAGCACAAAGTTGTTTTGCCCTGTTTCTTGCAATAAAAAGAAATGTTTCTTTGGAAAACAATCATGCTATATTCAACTGCTCTGACAGTTTTCAAGTTTCTCAAAAATGCAACAGTTAGTATTTATTTGAGCCTTTGTTTATGTATGAAATGTTGGCCACTTTTTCATTGAGGTCATAAGGAAAGATGTAAAATTTAGACAGGATATAACAAAGAACAGGTTACAATTGACAGATGCTATAGTGTTCCAACTTTGCTTTTGATTCGTGATAAGTAATCGTTATTTGTAGTAAAAATTGTACCTGTATTTTTACCTCCCCCCAGAACCACAGTGCATTAGTGATGGACCGGACCGTGGTGCCGTTCTTACCTGTCAACCCAGAGTTCTCCTCCACCAGGAACCAGGGCCGGCAGAAGCTGGCCAGGTTCAACGCTCGCGAGTTCGCCACGCTCATTATCGACATCCTGATCGACGCACGCAGGAGACAACAGCCGGGCGGACAGGTAATGGTTGTAATTATTAACAAGTAAAATCTTATCGTTGAAGAGATTCATTTGTCACGTATAGATACAGTTCCTAATGAATTCTTTCATCAGTGACAACTTTGGAAGGATAAGGATACTAACCTCCAAATTTTCGATGGCTATCAGTCCATCTTGTTCACGGAGTGGCCTAATCTCGCGAGAGCGCAAGACTAGGCCCGAGACTTGCATCGGTCTGTCGGGTCCCACCCCCCGTTGGGTTGGGAGCTCCCCAAGACTTACTTACTCTTACTTCGGAGGGAGGCGACGGGGGGTGGGACCCGACAGACCGATGCAAGTCTCGGGCCTAGTCTCGCGCTCTCGCGAGATTAGGCCACTCCGTGAACAAGATGGACTGATAGCCATCGAAAATTTGGAGGTTAGTATCCTTATCCTTCCAAAGTTGTCACTGATGAAAGAATTCATTAGGAAAAGTAAAATCTTAGATTTTATACCTCCGGCCTTTTTATTGTATATTTTTATATGTTGTTTGTTATGTATACATGTAGTTGATGGTGTTGAATTTTGTGCACAACAATAATTGTTGCGCGCCGCAGGACTAGGGTTTTAAACAAAGAATTTATCGAGACTAGACACCCCTCTGTGCGAGGGGTCATATACGTGGACCAGACCGAGAATATCTTAAACACGTCAAAGGTCAACGGTCGCGACCATTTTCACGCTCAAAGGGGTGTTCTGGGGCCACCAAAAGGCACCATTTTCATGCCCGAAAACACATTATACAATAAAAACAAAAGAACGTGCATCACCTACAGCCCAATAGCAAAACATACACCGAGTCCCAAAAAAATCTGTCCACCCAAACGCGAGAAACAGCTGCGAACATGAAAATCTAAATCTCTCACAAAACCCTTCCGTGGAAGGATGTTTCCTCCCCCAGAGGTAATAATCATAACTGTGGAGAATAATCTGCATTGTATGCCTGTGTGTAACTCACATGGTCACTCACTTGTTATCCAATTTATTGTCAGTTGTTCCCCATCTCCCAGGGGTTACACATGCTTGCACACTGATGCTGAGGCTTGATGGCAGCCCGCCATTTGCCTCTATCCTATAATTGATTCACACTGTATAGGTTGAGATGGCACAAGTTCTCCCTTACATGAATGTCGATCCATCTCTTCCTTGGATGCCCCTCTGGATTTTGGCCTTCCACACTCAGTTTGATGATTTTCCTAAGCCACCTCTCACTGTCCTAGGCCACTTCTCACTAACCATTTTCAAATTATTTTTCACTAAATCTTGTAATTGTGTTGGGATTCAGAGTACTATGGGAATCAGTTGCAGTAATAGGTGGCGGGTAGTCTACTGTAAATGCATTCACATTTATGGTGGGAACAATTCTGCAGTACAATAGAAATACAGAACACATATTCAAGGTGTTTTGTTTTTGCATGAAGAGGCCACTTGGAAAAGTGTAATTTACAGTAATTATGTTTACGGAACATATTGTTTTTGCTCTGTTTCATCTTCTTCTCCAAACAAATAAGGTCAATGACCTGTACCAGACGTCTGTCACCATGGTCACTAGTAACGTTGCAATTTTATAGCAGGAGGGATTTAGACTCCCATCACCATATATATGAATGTGTTTGAGTAACAATTAACAGAGCGGACCATATGTGAAGGTAAACATCATGCATTTGCTTTACAAATGGCTTCATCCTAGTGTATATTTGTGTTTGTCATTATAGTTTTGAAAATGATCCATATCTCTTTCCCGTAAAAGCATGGTTCTGTGTCTGACGCGCCGATGACGCGGGAGGAGATGGCGATGGCTCTGGGGCGGATGAGCGGCTTCAGCGATGAGGAGCCGGTCTACGACAGCGTGGCATCTGACGAGGACGACCTAGAGAACCAGAGGCTGTCTGACCCAAAAGGTACGACAGCGTCCTTCAGATCTTTGAGATTTTAGTGAAAATTCATTAGTGACAAGTAACAATTTGACCTGGCATCCATGGGACTATCCTGGCAATCAGTGAAGTAGGTAGCCAAGGACCCAGAGGCTGTCTGACCCCAAACCTCCAGAGATTTTAGTAGGATATTTAGAAGTGAGAATGTCCTTCAGACTCTGAAATTTTATTAATTAAATGTGGTGACGGACACCCTCTCCTAATCCTTAAACCGTGACCAAGGCTGCCACCAACTACCCCCCCCCATATACAAAGCCTTCATCTACTAGTCATGTTACCTGTGTTAATCTGTTAACCTCTTGGTCAGATGGTGGATGCCGTCTGAAAGCTTCTCTGCTTCAATTGTAGGTCATGTGTATCAGCTTCAATCCTTCTTTTTATTAAAGAAAATATGGTTGAATGTGGATGTGACAGATGGATGGATGGATGCATGAATGAATGAATGCATGGATGGATGGATGGATGGATGTACAGATTGCAAAAAATCATCTGTATATGTTTTGAACTGTGACTCTTTAAACTGTACACAAGAACATGTATTCTGACTCCTGTTCTAACTGCACTTCTGTGTGATATAGGAAGTCAGCAGTGGTGAAAAGTACAAGTTTTCTCACTTACCCCTTAAAAATGACACTGGCATGCATGTAGTGTTAGTCTGCCAACTCAAACATCTTATTTACTGAAACTAGACTGTATCAGGCACCATTGTGTTTTGACTTGGCAGTATTTAAGTTCAGCAGTGATAACTGTTAGATGTCTGGTTCAGATGAGTCTACACAACTACAGAATGATGGCCGCTATGACAGAGAGAGCAGTATGCTGTGATAGGACTGCTTTGATTTTATGTGTGGGCACAGGTTTATACTGTTTTCTCTTTTATTTAAGTCATTGTATTGAAGGTTTTGTTACCAAGTTACATGTATACTGTTGAGACTGGGTGGTGTCCATTCAACCTTTAATGTTTAGCATCTGTTTTGACCAAAAATATTGAATATATGTACTTTGTCATACATGTAGTTTCGGCTGTTAATAAAAAAATATAATGCTTCAGTGCCAAAGGTGAAATATATGTGTGTTGACCTTGAACAAATTATCATTTTAGATGAAATTTGACAAAAGTTTCATTGTTTTTTGCTGCAAATTTCAGACACAACAGAATTTAGTGTTTAAGGTATTTAAAAAAAAGTGTAGATTTTGTTTCTGTAGCTTACTATTGACTGTTTCTACCCTAAAGGTCAAAGGGCAGAGAGCATGGCCTCGTCTGACCTTTCTGACGGGCCGATCACCCTGGAGGAGTACCTGCAGGTGAAGAAGGCGCTGGCTGCGTCAGATGCGCGGGTGCAGCAGCTGATGCAGCTGAAGCAGCAGCAACAGCAGGAGATCAGCCTGCTGCAGTCCATGGTCCAGAAACTCATGCAGGTGGGTGGGGCAACCATTGTTTCAGACTCAACCATTGTGGGGGAATTTTGTATGTGAAAGATCCCATAACAAAAACAGTAGCATTACTGCCATTAGTCCACGATCCAGAAACACATGGAGGTGGGTAGCAGTAGCCTGGATGCCAGACTGTTGCCAGGGTCTACACAGGCCAGTTCCTTGGCTACAAGGCCAACATGCCCCCAAGGAAACTTTACCAAATACAGCCCTGACTTAGAGTGTCTGTGGTGAAATTTCCTTGGGGGCATGTTGGCCCTGGAGCTAAGGAACTGGCCTGTGTAGGCCCTTTATTTACTTATTTATTTGAAATTGCAACATGGCAATACAATGTTGCCGCCAGGCAGCTGATAGCTGATATTGCGACATCATACACAAATATACACAATAGACACATACATAAGTACATTGTTGATCAAGTTACAATAAAAGAATTAGATATAAGAAATACTAGGGTAACTAGAATTAAATCGATAAAACATTAGGGCTAAACATATCTGTTAAAAAGAAACAGTGGCTTAGCTGTGTAGGCCCTGGAAACAGTCTGGCATTCAGGGTAGGTTGCAGGAGCACATTTCATACTTCAAATGTGAACAATTGATTAGAATTTCTGCTATGATTTCCACATCTTTAGGAAAACGCTAACCTGCGGACACAAGTAGCTTCAGCCCAGGCCACGGCTAACAAGCAGGAGGGGAACACAGAGAACAACAACTCCTCCTCCTCCAGGTCAGGCAGGGACAGACCCATCTCCATGTTTGAAACCAGAGCTGCTCCTAAAGAGCTCAGCGCATGGAAGGAAATGGGTAAGGCCAGAAGATAGATGGCTTTGTTTCTGTCAGAAAATTGGGAAGGGTTTACAATTGGTCCTTTATATTGTTTTATTTATATTGTTCAAAATCACTAGCTCATGCATGCATCGTAAGTTTAACTTACTATACCCCTTGAAATTGCCCTTTTTTTTCTTTACTGTGAGGTAAATTTTGTTAGCATGAAGGTTCATCTGGCTTGGAAGTTGACATGACAAGACTAAGCTGGTCTTTCCTTGCATTGGATAAAAGTATATTATGCTTTTATAATTGTTTATTGCAAACTTATGAAGAAACTCAAGAAAAAATGCCAAAAGTGGCAGCCACTGTGGCTTCAACCTGTTTCTTACATTTGGATGTAACCCTGTTGTTTAAACAGACCAGGTACATTTGGATGTAACCCCATTGTTCTCCCAGGTAAGCTGCCGTCCACAGAGGACCTTGTAGCCGGGATGCCGTCCAGCATCCAGAGAGACATGGGCGTGGCAGGGGCGGGGCCACAGGATGACAGTAAGGACAAACAGGCTAGCGACGCCGCAAGCGATTACGATAATAACCCTCAGGACGAGCAGGAAAGGCAGCAAGGTGTGGAGGGAGGGGGCGAGGGAGAAACTCCCGACCCCCTGGGGCAAGACCCCACCCCCTCAGACAAGGAAGGCGGGGAGGAAAGGAAAGGTACATACCTGTACCCCCCCACCGTGTGCCCCCCCGTTTCTCGCATGCCAAAATCATGTGTCTCTGTACATTTTGTCTTGACGATACGTCGATCGATGTTCTAACCAAAAACTGTCACTGTCTTTTGGCCTTTTCCATCCCATTCAGGCTTACTAAAAACATAGCTGCATGTCGAAGGTAGGAAAAATCTTACACTGTTTTTTTCAAACTGCTCCTAACATTGGCTTCGAGTTTGTCTGTACTAAACTAAGACTAGACTCTCCTGAAAATTCCAACAACAAATTACCATTCCTTTTCCTTTAGAAGACACATTACATACAATGTAGTAGCCAGATTACAAAGTGTAGAATAGTGAAATCCTTTTACCTAAAACATCTAATCAAATTTCTCCCCAGAATTCTGTCAGAAGTGCATGCCAACCGTAGGTGGGGTGCCTTTCTCCTTCATATCTGTAACTCTGTGTTGTTTTGCTGCTTTTTCAGCTTCCGTGAGGGTTGAGTTCACTTTTTAGCTGTGCTGCTTGGTTTCCTTTCCTTTCCTTCTCTTTCGATGTCTGTGGGGGTGAGCGTAACTTTTTCTTTGAACTGATAGATTAACGTCTTCCTCACTCGTGTCAAACTGTCCTCGACTCTTTTTGCTTTGTTTTGTAGATGTACATTTTTTGTTGAATTTGTTTTGCAGGGCATTTTAGTGTTGAGAAATTGCATCATACCAGTAGTTGCTGATGGAAGTATTTTTTTTTATCTCTGCTAAAAGTGTGTGTGTGTGTTACTGTTAGAAAGTACTTTTTTTAGACATGTACAACATGTATTTCTATCAAAGAGAACAATTCCCTCTTCTCAGATGATCATTGTCCCTCACGAGAAACATATTGTTGACATCTTGCTTACATCTTAGTCAAATTTGAATCTGGACTTGCTGTACAACTTTTGTTCAATTTTTAATCTGATATCTTGTAATTTGTTTAATTCGATACCTTATACTCAACAATATGGTATTTTCAACAAAAGGGAATGTTCAAACATCTTTGTACACATTTGTATTATGACTATCTTAAAACTAATATATCAATTAAAGCTGACAATTTTGATTTCCCTCCACCCCCCTCCCCACAGAAGTGAACCCACCAGGAGCTGAACCGACGTCACTACCCTCCCAGGACGACGTCGTCCGCAAAACGGAACAGATCACGAAAAACATCCAGGAGCTCCTGCGGTCGGCGCAGGAGAGCAAGCATGACAGCTTCATCGCCTGCTCCGAGAAGATCCTCACCGCCGTGAAGGAGATGGCGGCGCTCTTCCCGGAGAAGCCGCGCTCGGAGACGATCCGCTTGTCGCTGCAGCTGCTGACGAGCAGCGCCCAGCGGCTGCAGGTGCAGTGCCACCACACGGTGCCGACGGAGCCGGAGGGCGACGTGGACATGCAGCTGCTGACTCAGCAGGTTATACAGTGTGCGTACGACATCGCTAAGGCGGCCAAGCAGCTCGTCACCATATTTCAGTGAAGGACGTACCGTATTTATCCCATCTTTGGTATTTTTTTCCCCAAAAGAAGCTTTTAGCAGGTTATACAGTGTGCATACGACATCGCCAAGGCAGCAAAGCAGCTCGTCACCATATTTCAGTGATGGACATACTGTTTTTATCACATTTCTGGCAGTTTCTTCCCCAAAAGAAGCTTCTAGCAGGTTATACATATGAGTGCGCATACGAAATCGTCAAGGCAGCCAAGCAACCAAGCAACTGGTCACCATATTTCAGTAAAGGACATGTTGTTTTTATCCCATTTCTGGCAGTTTCTTCCCATAAAGAAGCTTCTAGTTGAGTAGCCGCAGGTTATACAGTATGCGTATGACATCGCCAAGGTGGCCAAGCAGCTCGTCACCATATTTCAGCGAAGGACGTACTGTGTTCATCCCATTTTTTTTTTTTTAGTATTTTCCGAAAAGAAGCTTCCAACTACATGTATGTAGCCTGGATGCCGGACTGTTTCCAGGGCCTACACAGGGCTCCAGGTAGTAGTGCTAGCCAACATACCGCCAAGGAAATTTTAGCATGGCCGAGTTAGACCCCGTGAAACAGTTAGGAGACACAAAAGTTTAATTTTGTGCTGGTTAAAGTTTTGCGAGTCAAGGTAGTAGATGCAATGCTTTTGGGAAAATCAACTGCCAATACATGCACGTGTACTATGTCTAAATAGAAGTGCATTTATTATTTCATAAATAATAGTTTATAAACACACACTGCACATGTGCAGTGGATTGATTGAACTTCAAATCAAACTTTTTCACTTTCACCAGATAACAGGTGTTTTTTGTTTGTTTTTTTGCTTATTTTTGCTTTGTATATGCTACAGAATGGCAGATGCGTAATGCAGTAATACCAGGGGTTATAATATTGAAAATCCTGAAATATTATTACAATGGATGTGAATATTCATAATTATTGCAACAAGAAATGGCAATTGTCCGGCATTCTTGTTATATTTTATTCAAAGCTAGTTGTAGCTATCAGAACATTTTTTTACATAGTTGTGATGGATTAATATTGTCCAAAATTGTTGCCATACATAACGTTGGCATCAAAAGTACTTCAGCATGGTTACGGTCAATAAAAAGCAGAATACTACTGTAGAACATGAAAGTCATGTTTTCTTTAGGTCTCGTTGTATCTATTATGAAAAAGTGAGATGATTATTGTTACTTATTGCTAAAGAGCTACCAACAAACAAGTTTTCTAGCTGAAGGCACACAGTTTGATCCTGTTTTTCATCACCCTAGACATCGCATTATGTAAACTTTACAGCTTATAACAATAAATCTCAATTACTGGAAAATAGCCTATTTCCACTAAGACATAAGAAACTTTATAAGCATTGGCAGAGTTAAAAAATCTGAATTATCGTTAATTTACAATGCTATATCAAAGTTCTCAAAAACTTTAAGAGAAACATTCAGTTACATGTGACATCATTTACAATTATACAATTTTAAAATTACAGAAACCAACTTACAGATATACATACAGTACATATAAAAGTTAAAGGTGGAATCAGTTCAGAGATTTGTTAAAGAGCAGTGTTGGCTGGTAGAAGAAAGATCGATTCAGCTTCTCCGTTCAACATTTTGGTAGTGTGAAATGGTTATGGTTTCTAGGTGTCCTTTCAGTTACTTCTTTCCTGACATTAGTGATCATGTCTACCAGTAAAAAGCATCACAACATAGAGGGAAGCACATGTCAGGTGTGATTTTCAAAACTTGTTCTTCAAGCAAATGTACATGTATTTCATATATCTAAACATCCTCCAAAAATACACTCAGTAAACAGACTAAATCTGAGAATAAAATGTCACAATCTTCCCACCATCTGCTTATAGGTTGTTATTACAGCTTGTCTCAATGAGCTGATCAGTACATGCAGATGAGATAAAAAGCTATAATTGCATTCTTGAAACTTGAATAAAAAGGTAAAGTATGGGCAGTTCAATAAACCTCTGCTAGATGTATATCTTCTGTCATATTGAACTATTGTGGTAGGATATGGTCTATTGCATGGATAAATGTCAGCAGCTTTTCCTATCACATTTTGAAGATAAAGAAAACAACTATAATTTCTCTTGCTAGTTTGATATGCAGCACAAAATTATTCCGCATACCGGTATTAGAATATACATTACATTGTACAGTGCTTCATTTTTGCAGATCATATGTCCAACATTGTCAACTTCAAAATTCAAGATTCCTTCAAGATTCAAGTAATAAGAGTACTGTAATGTTTTATTTATCTTTAGCATGTTTTGATGATCATCTCTTTAACAGCAGAATGGCCCATCCTGTTTGCCGCATCTGCTGGAGTCCTGCCATCCTTGTCTGCCATGTTGACATCTGCACCATTACTGAGGAGCATCTTCACTGTGCGTAGGTTGCCCTCCTGTGCTGCTATCCACAGTGGAGTCCTGCCATCCTTGTCTGCCTTGTTGACATCTGCACCCTTACTGAGGAGCTTCTTTACTGTACGTAGGTTGCCCTCCTGTGCTGTTATCCACAGTGGAGTCCTGCCATCCTTGTCTGCCTTGTTGACATCTGCACCCTTACTGAGGAGCATCTCTACTGTAGAGAGGTCGCCCTCCTGTGCAGCTATACACAGAAGAGTCCTGCCATCGTTGTCTGCCATGTTGACATTTGCACCCTTACTGAGGAGCATCTCTACTGTTGGGAGGTAGCCCCCCTGTGCTGCTATCCACAGTGGAGTCCTGCCATCCTTGTCTGCCATGTTGACATTTGCACCCTTACTGAGGAGCATCTCTACTGTAGGGAGGTAGCCCCCCTGTGCTGTTATCCACAGTGGAGTCCTGCCATCCTTGTCTGCCATGTTGACATTTGCACCCTTACTGAGGAGCATCTCTACTGTTGGGAGGTGGCCCCCCTGTGCTGCTATCCACAGTGGAGTCCTGCCATCCTTGTCTGCCATGTTGACATCTGCACCCTTACTGAGGATCATCTCTACTGTTGGGAGGTGGCCCTGCAGTGCTGCTATCCACAGTGGAGTCCTGCCATCCTTGTCTGCCATGTTGACATCTGCACCCTTACTGAGGAGCATCTCTACTGTAGGCAGGTGGCCCTCCAGTGCTGCTATCCACAGTGGAGTCCAGCCATTCTTGTCCGTCATGTTGACATCTGCACCTTTGCTTATGACCATTTCTGTGAGACTGGGGAGACTGTGGTGAGCTGCTTGCCATAATACATCTTGAAATTTTATATCCACAAATTTGCTGTCTGCTCCATGTTTGATCAAGTAATTTGCTGTTGTCAACTGATCATGGTTCAGGGCAAGCTCAAGTGGTGTGATATCAGTGCTGTCCTGTATGTTGACATCTGCACCCTTACTGAGGAGCATCTCTACTGTAGGGAGGTGGCCCTTCTGTGCTGCTATCCACAGTGGAGTCCTGACATCCTTGTCTGCCATGTTGACATCTGCACCCTTACTGAGGAGCATCTCTACTGTAGGGAGGTGGCCCTCCTGTGCTGCTATCCACAGTGGAGTCCTGCCATCCTTGTCTGTCATGTTGACATCTGCACCTTTGCTTATGACCATTTCTGTGAGACTTGGGAGACTGTGGTATGCTGCTTGCCATAATATATCTTGAAATTTTATATGCACAAATTTGCTGTCTGCTCCATGTTTGATCAAGTAATCTGCTGTTGTCAACTGACCATGGTTCAATGCAACCTCAAGTGGTGTGATATCAGTGTTGTCCTGTATGTTGACATCTGCACCCTTAATGAGGAGCATCTGTACTGTAGGGAGGTGGCCCTTCTGTACTGCTATCCACAGTGGAGTCCTGCCATCCTTGTCTGCCATGTTGACATCTGCACCCTTCCTGAGGAGAATCTCTACTGTAGGAAGGTCACCTTTATGCACTGCCTTCCACAAGTCCATGTCCTGATGTGCTATCAATGAAATATGATTATCAATATGGTCAACACGCATGTGTAAGGATGTGAGAGTGAGTGCTCTGGTGACATCATGATCAGCAATGAAATGTGGCATATTTCTAATGTGATTTCTAGTATGTATACAATGTACTAAGTAGCTTGTTGTGTAGATCATTCTTGGTGGACATGTAAGTCAGACTTCTCTGAAACTCCATGATAGTGCCACTGAGACGAACAGAGAGACGGTGTACACCTATTGAAAGTAGCATATAGACTTGTTCAGTTCTTTGAGTCTTACTTTATATTTTTTCCATGCATCACTTCTACACAAAAAATGACACATTGTCAACCACATTCACACCATCAAAAATGTTTAGAGATTTAAAAAGAATCAAGTCTGAAACCACAAGAGCACATGGAATTACAAACAAATTCTGTAGATTACCCGTGATTATGAATTGTGGTAGAATTATATAGAATGCTGCAATCTTGTAAACTGTGTAATCTTTTGAAATGTTAAAACATTGACAGCCATGCACAATAGACTAAAACCTAGCCTAGTGAATACATCACATTCCATAGCCTGTAATCATACTGTTACTCACTTGTAGTCATTGAGTCAGTCAAAGCTGGCCCTGGTGGTCGACCTGTGCTTTGTTCAGTGGTGTAGATGTCAGTTTTGCATAGAACCATAGGGGCAGTGCTGGATAGTTGGCTGGTGGGCAGGTCGGTTGTACTAGCATATTGGACAGTGGATGGTTGGTCAGAAGTGGGTAGGATGGCAGCACTCTGTTCTGGCAATGCTTCTGCAGTTTCATCTGGAAGGTGGGAAACGTTTGTATGTCAATTTTGCAGCTTATGACTGCTTCATCTTCAGTCATAAGAAACATGCTGTGAAATTGTGCCCTAGAAGACCGACATTGACCAATTGCCAGAATGCATTGCTCCATACTGCTAAGTGTCTATGCTAGATGTGTCCTGCCCTCTGCATCTCTTTATTGAAGCTAAAATGTGCAGCAATTACTCCTCAGACTTGTTAATGCATGTTTATGTTGAGTTACTTGATTTGTTTCCTTCGTTTGGTTCACCTGTGAACTGAAAAATTTCAATTCATACATTATGCTCCTTTGCCTTGATACAGAATATAATTTGGTGTATCAATTTCAACATGTACTTCTAATAATATTCATCTGTGAAAGGAGGGGTTGTGTGGCATAATGGCATAACATTTGTCTCAGAACCAAGACTAATAGGTCCCGGGATCGAAGGGGGCCTACATGGGGGGGGGGGTCCCAACAACGCTTTATGCTAAATTTTGAGAGCCGGCTACATATTACGCTACTGCAGCGATTACACTTTAAGATGAATTCCAAGTAGCTTCAATGCATTACGTACCATCAAAACGCAAATTACGCTCTATGCAAAACGTGCCAATTACGCTCCACGTTCTACGCTTAGGAAAAGCACTTAACCCGACGTTCCTCACTTCGCTCAGGTGTTAATGAGTATGCCAGAATGATCATTATCATGATCATGGGCATTATAAGAAAAAACCAAAACCAAGTCAATGCTAAAACATATTCAGTGCTAAAGAATTGTCCAAAACAATTCATGGAGTCTTCTTGGTTTTTCCTTACCTGCTATTTGCAGTTTGCCAAGGTGGGTTACTAGATGAGCATCATTGCTGTCATCTGTCTGTACAGGTGTTTCCTGGTTGTTTTCTTCTTCTGGAAGGTCTGTGTCATCAAGCTGAAGTTCCTCTAGCATATTGCTACAGGTATAGATGTGTGGCTCCAGAGGTAGCCATGGCCCTTTCAATATCAAATATATAAAGTAATGTACATATTTTTCATGATACCTGTAGTTTAATTTACCGTACACTACAAAGACAGCAGACTGAGTTTATGCCGTAAGATGGTACATTATTAGCACAGAATTTTTTAACATGCTGTGGCTAATTAGTTTCATGCCATATGCAGTATGCGATGATAATTTTTCAAAAGCCCTGTACTAACTGCACTATATGTAACATGGTTAATCCTGTTGTATATAATCTTAATAATCAATTACATTAACAATTACAATACATTAACAATACAATTACATTAACAAAGACAATAATAGTTCAACTAGCATTCAACAAATCTGTGAGCTCATACCTTCATCTGCAAATGTGAGCTGGACAGCCAAGGAAATGGACTTGATGCCAAATTTTGTCACAATGGTACGGCTTGAGGTCACCCTCTGAAACTGGGCATGTAGTCTCTGACCATCGTACTCCTCTTGCAAGCGGACTGCAGACTCTGATGTTAGGCAGATGCATTCAAACTCAATGGATCCAAATGATATGGATCTTATTTGCACACGAAAGCTGTTAAGATAGTCCATGATGGGGTGCAGCTTCTCTGTATTTTGGACAAGATACTTGAACAGCTGCCTAACAGCAGAGTCTTTGTCCAACCTACAACTGTCTTCAAGCTGTACATCTTCTGCTGTCACCTTGATAATGGCACGTTGTTCTATTTCCAGAAAAAATTATTCATGTCAAAGAATATCATGGAGACACTCTGAGACAGTCTGAGACACAAAGATGTCTCATTCTCTTCTTTTGCAGTAAGGCAGCAAACTAGGGGTTTATGGAGAAACCTTGGTGCTAGCCAGTCCAGACTGTCCTAAGACATCCAAGCAGCTGCACCCTCTAGTAGAATGCAACTAATCCAAGGTTTGAGGCCGCAGACCTAAAGGGGGCTTGCATTATGCATAAATCAGTATCACAGTGCGCCCTAAAGGATTTCTGCATCTGGGCCACAACAGGGAAGGCGTGAGTTGTGGACAGGCTACCCAAGGCCCAAGCGCATGCGCGTAAACTCTCCACCCACCGCTTCACGAGTCTGGCCCCCAGGGTAATGTCCTACCAGACCGAAGATTTTACTTAACTCTACTCTATTCTACTCTTGTGGATAATTACAAACCACAAACTTTGTGACTGCATTGTTTGAATGCAGCAGTATGAACCCGTATTGTTACAATGTTGCTAAGTCTTCAATAAGATAGCATTTTCAGGTTGCCGACAGCCGCATGGTCTTTCTGTTCTGATGCAAGGGACACACTCCTGCCCGCGAGCGCTCTAAGTAACCGTGAGATCCGTCTCCCTGTTACTGTTACTTTTGATTACCCTTGGCTGATTAAAACTTCAAACATTAAAACTTCATACAAATATCTAGATCGGTTTATTTCTACTCTCCCTGTGTGTAAGGGGTACCAGTAAGTTCCAGCGTAATGGGTGTAATTTCCATGCATTCCACAAGAGGGCGCAGCTGCTTGGATGTCTTATCTTTCATGAGGATATGAATGGGGGGGTCTGAGTAGCCACACATGCTAGCTAGGCCAGGTGGGAAGGCCAGGTAGCCTGGCAGGCACACAGGTTTTTCCGTAAACCCGCCGATAGAATCTAGTACCATCTAATACCATGCATATCATAGCATACTTCTTGTTGGAAGCTTTTCTTTCACTTTCCACATGAACATATGAATGACTGTAATACATTACAGCATTACTGATCATATGAATTAGCTCATTGCAGTATTACAACATTCAGGTGCCTGTCTTCAAAGGGCAACAGCTTAAATATGATTAAGATGATTAATAAACACAATCATGACACTTGAAGGTTGGAAATCCTTGCAGATGTATGGATCACAAAGTGACATGTTGCACTCACCTGGACTGCTATTTGTGCTTTCATTTGTGGGTTGGCTGAAGTCTACTCTGACATCAGGTGTCACATGCACTATGTCATCGCTGGTTGATCGCATGATCTGTTTGACTTCCTTCTGTATCTTCTGGCCTAGAGCACCTGTTTCATATCTCTTTTGAAACTCTTGTTGTGTCCCAGTGTCCAATAGTGCAATGTCCACCCTAAGTTCTCCAGTCCCTTGTTCACTCAAAAGTTGCATGAGATAGATTAACTCTCTTGATGCTTTTGAACAAGCAATATTTTTTGCTTTTGAGATATTCTTTGGATACCTGGTCAGTTTTGCAATCTCTGTTCGAAGGTAGTCGATTCGCTTGTACACGTCTCCTACTGTTGTGATCTCTGAACCATCCGTAATGTCTTCAGCAGATGCTGCAAGGTCTCTACCTGCAATCAAGAGGGATGCAAACATTGCCCTGGGCTGCATTTTGATTCTGTGTCTCAGTACTGTTTGCCAAACAATTAGTAAATATACAAATTAATGTACTGTCAATCAATCCTGTATCAATCTAAAACACAAGAAAGTGGCCTACCACTCTCTGAATCCTGTATCTCCATGTCCTGTGAAGCGGAGGCTGAACATCCTATGCCACTTTCTGTAGAACTGTCAGAGTGATCCGATCCCGCATCATCACTGCCCACCTTCAGCTGTTTAGTACTGCCAGCTGCTTGTACAAGCATGTCCTCTGAAGCAGTTCTCTTGTTCATACTCACAGAAACTTTCATGCCTATTAATTTAAAGGAATGACAATTTTCATATGTGTCCTACAACTTACAACAAAACAACCACATATACCTAAATCTTAAATCTGGAAAGAATGAATACGCAAACATGGAAATTCTATCCATTGTACAACTCACTACCTGTTGTTGAAAAGTCAGTAACAGCTTTCAAAGTAATCCCCATGTAAACAAACTCCAGGTATTAAAGTCTATGAGTACTCAACCCATTCTGAACTAAAAAGAGTAAAATAGCTACATTCATGTACATGTAAGAACATGATTTCCATACGGCCTGTATTTTTCTCGCCTGTAAGATTTTAATAGCATGTCAAATTTGGATTTAACCTCCTCATAGCTGAAGTAGCCTTTTGTAAGTTTTGGCACCAAATTTGTATTGGTTACAGGGTCAGGCAGCTGGGAGAAGATAAGCAACAAATATTTCATGAGCAATTAACATGGCTCAATATAAGCATGCTCTTGAAGTTGCCTGTGGCAAAACCAACAACTGGGTATCAGAACACTGCCCTGAGTTGTGATTTCATCGGGAAATAGATCTCCAATAGCCTCAGTATTGTACATTCAAACTATTCTCACCCATCAACGCTTGAATTTTTATGACCACCAAGAATAAATGTTCACCTATTTTAACAATTACATTTACATGACACTAGACAGTGACATGTACATTTGTACTTACCCTCTTCATTTTCCACAGCCTCAGCTTCTTCTGCCAGTTTCCCTTTCCTAAGGGCTCTCAACAGTTCCTTCAGCAACCCCAGATTTCCCACACCTATTCTGCCACCATCTTCCAACATATTGAAGATTTCATGGGGCTGTGCATTCTGAACCCTTACTCTACCTATGAGTTCATCGGTAATCAACATCTGTCGCAAGTTTTCCACATCATCTTCAGACAAATTTTCACTGATCTTTGCGTACAGCTTGCTACGCAGGGAAAGTTCAGGCCTCATTGCTTGTGAGTCATCTTCCTCAGACTCCATTGGTGAGGCCACTGTTGAAAGGATAGAAACAATAGTCTAGGAAGAGATTCACAGAAAAGGCCTAGAAAATGAAGGTTTTATATTTTATTTATATTTTATATATAGGTTTTATATTATAAGGAATGACTAGAACAATTCTGTAGTGCGGTAGAATTTTAAAACACATTTGCATAGGTGTTTTGATTTCACAGCAAGCTTGCAAGGTGCAACTATGAAAATGAAACCAGGACAGTCCTGGACAATCCACAACAATATAGGATCTACTTGACCACAAATAGCCAGAAACTATAAGGAATCCAAATATTTCACGGGTTGTGAGATCTAAAAACTCTAGCCACAACAAAAACTGTACAGGAAAACCAACTCCTATTCCTTTTACAAAAGTGAAAGTGTATAGACCTCAGTATGGCCAAACAAAAGTGAAAGGACAAATGACAGCTAACAGAGTCAAAGTTTGTTGCAATTATCCATATTGAAGCAAAGTCGGGACCCAATGACATATATTCCTTCATTAGGTCATAAAATGGGCAACTAGTAATATTCATGTTAACTCACTAAATACAAACACCGCCATACTGAATGTACAAAAGGGCTTCATGCCTAATACGCCACGCCCATGGGGAGTGCCGCCACGGCTATACACCTATTCGATGAGAATGAAGTGACCTAAATTTTCACCTATCAAACACTTACTTGTTGTTGGCTGTCTTCTTTTTTCCTCGGTAGTACAAAGTTCCGCTTGTTACTGAGGGATTTCACCTGCTAGTCTGGGGGCAGAACACCCCGCCCTTTATACAGTTCCTGTTTTGACCAATTCTTTCTGATGACGTCCCCGAAGTTGTGCAACTGGCCAGCTCGGTCAAACCGTTCTCGTCCACTACGGTACGGTAGCTAATTTAACTGTCTTACGTACCCTAAAGCTTTTAAAAAGGAGGATTGACAAACTACTAGTATATCCCGGTAAATTTTCGGCTTTGTGTGGTACTGTCCGACACGGAAGTGGGCGTCACAATCCAATGACGCAGTCCTGCGTCCAAGTTCGCCTCGAGTTACTATGTAGGAGCGCAGTTTCCCTGTCATGAACATAAAATCACCTAAAAACAAGCAGGATTGCCTGAAAATATCAGCAGATGGAAAATTCCAGAGTAGTTTTTGTCCATGTTGCGCGTTTGCACACGAAGACTAGTCCGACCCCAAGTCCAACAGTCCGATCACAGGTAAGGTCGTCGGGGAAAAGGGAGTCGCACCCTACATATCATACCTTATATATAATAATTTAATATACCTGGCCGCAAAGTCCTCTGGGAAGGGGGAAGTCCATTACGTCATCTCACATTGTTTCCATCGGAAAGTCCCGGCTAGCAGTGAACAAGGCCGAAGAACGTACTACTCCGCCATTGTTCTGTCTTCAAGAAACAAGTTCACTGAAGACATTTCTTTCTTTCTACTTTTTTTTCTTTTTTTGTTGCTCAAGTTGTTGTCCTTTAGATGTTATCATGAATTTAGCATTCAGAGATATCAGTGACTTTTGTACGATTGAAATATGCCCGGTCTCTCTTGTTAGTAACTTGTTTCAAAGTGGCCCCCAAAAAATTTCCCTGACGCTGTCCGAACTCTAGCGGCCACTTGTGTTCGTTGCCACGTTTCTATTAGCCTGGGTTCCAGACCCATCGCCAAACCAGACCCAAAGTATCTCACTGAGATACTTTGTGTCTAGTATGATATGGGTCTGGCACCCAGACTATGTTTCTTCTATACGCTTAACCAATTTCCCGTCACTCGGTATACTGGTGTTCATATTTTTTTATTCAGCGCCTGAACTTCTGTGATGAACACTTGAAAAGTCTGAAACGCATTTCACCCCCCCCTCCACATGTGGTTGGAATCGACCGTGGGGCGTGACGCGTGACTACAGGCACAGGTGTTTGCGGCCTGTTAAGTGCGCCACCATGCGGATTTTCACTGCAATGACTATGCATATTCATATAGGATGTGTGACTTCATTTCACACAAAGACAGTATCAAAAGATATGGAATGCGTCTAATGACGGAAATTATACCTCGGATTCATAAGTGGAAAATCATCTGCAATTGCAATTACAAGTTTGTCTTGCTCATCACAATTTTTGTATTTCTATTAATTGTAGACATTGGTTCTATTTTTACATCATTCATGTAGAAAAAAACAGTTACCTGTATAGTTTGCTATGTTTTCTCGTACATGCTTCAGAATGGCAGATGAGAAAAAATGCAGTAATGCCAGGGGTTACAAAATAAAAATATCCTTAGATATAGAGGTATTATTACTTAGTAATTCATCATTATTGCAACAAGAAATGTCACTTCTGCAAAATTTTAATACATGAAGTGGAAGGGAATATCTAAACATCCCAAAAAAATACACTAAGTGAAACAGTATATAAGTCTAAAAATGAAAATGTCACAATCTCCCAAAATCTGGCTGTTATAGTATTTTTACACCATATCTTGATGGGCTGATCAGTACATGCAGGTGAGGTAGAAAATAACAATTGCATACTTGAAACTTTAATAAAAAAAGTATGGACAATCCAATAAACCTCAGCTACATGTAGTCATATCTTGTGTCATATTGACTCTAAATATTGTTAGAGAAATAATCTATTACGTGGTTCAACTTCATCACATTTTGCTTACAACACCAAGATAAAGATAGCCCCTCTACCAATCAATCACTATCAAGTGGCCCCAAGATTATAAACATAATGTACATGTGAGCATCTAAACTTGAACTTAAACAACTTAAACAGAACAGTATAAACTGGTATCACTTTTATATAATAAATCTAATATCAAACTTGAAACCACAGTTTTCTATAACATATTTGTGTATATAATATCAAGCATGAACATGATTATGCATTACATGCACTGGTTTCATTTAGCCTAGTCCCTAAGCAGATGTCTGGTGGTAAAAGTGGCTTAGAACTGGCTATCTAGAGAGAGTCTTCAGCTGCTCTTCGGTGGCCAATGGCACTCCTCTGACCACCATAGGATCTTGGAGATTACTGTGATGATGATGATGATGATGATGATGATGACTGGTTTATTTGCAACACGTGCTCAGACATACCGTTGCAGCCTTATCTGGCTGAATTAGGGCATGATACAAATCTTATGTCCATCACAATTCTATACCCTAACAGACAAGGTACTATTACTAATTCATCAAAATCAATTATACAAACATAGGCTAGAAGACAAGGTGCGTACTGGTTAACAATCATAAAATAACTTTACAGTAAAAGATACCTATTGATTGGAATCCATTCCACTTTACTATACTAGGCTAAGAGGCGAGGTACTAATGATTAAATTCCATTCAATAATTTTACAGTAAAAGGCAAGGTAGTATTCGTAAATCTGGAAGATCTACAGTTGAACTGGGTGAAGTTATCCTTCGTTCTCAGTTCTCTGCCGAGTACGTTTCCCCGTTTCGGAGGCAGCCAGCAGTTGGCTTAGGGTTCCTTCCCCCTTCCAGGTGTGAGTGGTTCAAACCAAACAGTCTGATATTATGCAGCTTGTACTTGCATGTAAAAAACTAATGGGTAATACACCTGAAGGTGGTTTACTGGATATGCAAAACAAACAAAAACTAGAAAAGTAACATTTGCAAAGCAAATGCATAATGTTTACCTTCGGATATGGTCTGCTCTGTTAATTCTTACTCAAACAGATTCACATACATGTACATGTATATGGTGACAGGAGTCTAAATGCCTACTATGAAATTGCAACATTATGTAACCCAACACCAGTTACTATGGTGACAGATGTCAACAAATGAGGCCATTGGCCAGGTCAGAGGTTGGTGTTTGGAACAGATGGAGCAAAAACAATATGTTTTCCTTCGGTAAACATAATCAATTTCTTGTATGAGACACAGGCAGAACTTCCTTTTGCTTTTTTATCATGTCTTTGGTAAACCAAAATACAGGTTCCTCATTAGTGTTGAAATAGAGAAAGTGCTGTTGACCCAGTCAGTATTCATCATTTTGGTCACCTTGGTCATAATCTGGAGTAGGTCCATCCTCCCCACTTCCTCAGCCAGGACTTTTGTAATGCATTTAATGAAGGGGTTTCCTTCAGTTTCACTTCTGCATGCAATGTGACATGGCTGAGTAGCCATGCCAAGGTAAATATTTGGTGCTTTGGGAAGGGAAAAGTCTCTGTTGGCATTAACATTGCAATCACCCCGACAAGCCTGAATAAGAAAGACTTTAGGTTTTCCAGCTAAGTTAGGGCAGGAACGTTCAGTTAATGGTTCGGTTAGATCTTGTAGATCTAAACCTACTCCATCACTTCCATACACTTTTCCTTGGGACCCATGACTCATGATGCACACGAGAAAGCAGTCATTTACAGAATGATCAGCCAGGTTTACGTGTCGTAGTAATGAGATTATATCCCCTCCTGTCTTGTCCTCATAGCAGGTTACAGACATGCCCAGCATTTCAAATGTGTCCCTTAATCTACCTGTGGATAAAAAAATTAGAGATTAGGAATTAGACAATGAAAAAGAGGGTCAAAGTAAAACCTGGTTATAATATAAGGGAGGATAAGATTATGATTGCAGGTGGTTGGCTGCACCAGGTTTGACTGTATCAAAAGTCAAACCTCATTACAAAATATGGCTTACGAGTGTCTTCTGCTCCTCCTCTCCTACTTAGGTTGATGTTGCTTTGGAAGTTCATGTTGTTGATGATGACTGCTACACCGTTTTGGACTGGGAATGGCAGAGCTGCATTTGTGTAGAATGCGGTATCTAAAACACGAGAGTCAATGTCCTTAGTTTATATACTTAACAGAGTAATGTTACATGTGCAATGTACCTTTCAAACATGATGCTTCCTTTTGCCATATAAGGCAAGGACTACAGGACACTGCATTGAACAGACATCATCCACCAATGCCACCAACATTATTCAATTTATTGGGAAATTCTGTGTTTAGAAAAATCGGTAAATAAACAATATATAGAAGTTAAGTAATTACATTAGAACAAGAGTTCCATGACCTCATACCTTTTCCAAATCATGTTGACCATTCAAAGTAATTACTAGTATAAATTTTTTTTTCTCAGTGATTATGTAAATAAGAGCCCCATTTGTATGGGTTATATCAATTGATCCTATTCTCCACCCAATGACAGTCTTATCTTAAGAAAAATGGCTATTCTAGCATTTCCTCCAAAATTATGCAAATGACGTCCTTATTTGAATAAATTATGGTGTCCACCTTCACTGAACTTCCAAATATGGCAAGTATTACATTCCCAGCAGTTTATATCAGTTTCTCATTAGTTATGCAAATTAGGTCCTCATTTACATAGTCAATACCTGCCAATGTCCGTGTTCTCAATTACTAGTACATGTTTCAACAAGTGTTTCATAGTCCTATTATCGAACAAAGCAGATTTATAGAATTTCCTTATTGATTATGCAAATTGGCTCCTAATTTTCATGTTCATGCAACATACATTTCAGACGTAAAGATGCAACATGTTCTGACATCTTCTACACAACATCAAATTTAAATGTGTTTGAACAATGATTGTGTACTTTTTAGTTGATATCAGAGTGCTAAGCATCACTGCATCTTTTAACTATATATACTTGTTAGATACATCTTCCACCAATTCTTGAGTTATCCTCTCTCAAAGATGTCTAAACAGTCCTGCAGTTCCAGAACAAGCTGCTAGGGGGCCCAAACTTATCTGACTTCTCCCGAGTACAAGAGTAAATAATCTTTGAAAAGTTTATGCACATGCGAAATAAGGATACCCCCCATTAGCATTTATTTTAGTGAATTCTAACATCAATCTACTCCAAGAACATGAGATGCAGATTATGTATGGTGCCTACTTATTCTCTGTTCCTTAGTCCTTGCCACACTCTTCATCCCACCACTGACACTTGTGAGACTGATGGTGTACACCTGTAATCATCCTATACTATGTGATCATATGGTTTAGCTCTCCAGTGGAGTTGCAGATCTGACCATGGGTTTTATACAGCACTTACCCTCTTTCATATCCACATCCTCATCTGCTCGTGATAGATCCCCTTCTTCAAGGGCCATTAACAGCTCCTCTTGTGAGCCAATATCCTCCTCACCAATTTCACCTTCTTCCAACATGTTGTTTTATTAATTAATATTGGTTCCATTTCATCTTCAACTTTCCTTTTCGCAATGTTGTATTTGATAAGCTTAGTCAACAAATCTTTCAAGTGTTTTACATGATCTTTTCTCAAAGCTTCATTTATCTTCATTATTGAGTATTCTTGAGTGGTTGGAGAGAACACTACAAGTGGTGAGACAGGTTAACCAGGCTACCTCAGCAGGGAGAAGGATTAGATACTGGACGTTTAAAAAACAGACAAACCTTAGATACCCGCCCTGAGAAAACATGTAATGCTGAAACTCATTCATGCCATTATTCATTTAAACTTCAAGTCATTGAAATTGTACATTATTTTTTCAGTTTCTGGAGTGATATCTTGCAATGGCACTAATAATGTTTTTTTTAACGCAGGGAGCTACACTGCTGTAACTGCTGAAGAATGGTGATGTTAATGTTTTCATAATCAGACAAGAACAAACATTCTGTAACAGTGGGGTTCAAGTGCCACCACCTGACCGATCCAATTGGTCTACATCTTTAAGCCTCAGTTAGTACATTGGGTTGTGAGCTGGCAGCCCAGGTTTGTCCCAGGTTCAAGTCCTGGGTATTCCAGGTTCAAATGTGTGTATTTCCGTGGTTCCACCAGAAATTGAACCTTGGCAGTATGAGTGCCAAATTATAAGAATCTAGGCGCACAAATCAAATAGAACTGACCAAGGAGATTTAAAAAGTTTTAAACCTCCTTGAACTGACACACAGTGTACATTTAAGACATAATACATTTTCTGTATAATGTCCTTGATTTATATAAATTGAGTGCATATGACTCCAATGCATTATAGGCTGACATATTAGTAGTAAGTGAAGCCAGGACAACAAGTGTCATGAGTACAAAAATGTCCAAAGTGGTGGGGTGATAAGGTCTCTATGACACAAAAGAAGTCACGGTCATACCTAAGCCTGTTGTATCCATGTGGTGGTTAGGGCAGTACAGAGCTTCATTGTCGCTTTTCATGCAGGCACTACACAACAAGGCACATCCACAGGCCATGGGAATGGGACCTGTATAAGGAGAACAGCATGATTTTAGTACGACTCGTGTAGGGTGGTCACGGTTATTTCAGTTAACTTGTCATAGTCTTGTGTCTTGTATTAATTCATTCTGCTTAATTCCATAGCTGAGTCACAGTGTTTACACTACGCTGAGGTTAATTCTTGGGGGTGGGAACTGTTAGGCGGGCCGGCCACTAGAAGCATGATTCAAAGTCATTCTACTTAATTCCATAAACCTGTAACACAACAGAGGTTAGCAGATCAGTCATCATGCAGAAGCCATCTACATGTACTCTAACTTGATAATGAAACCTACAATGTACTAGTAAATGGACTTACATGGCTTGCAGGTAAGACAGTGCATGCACCAGTCAGGCACTGCTTTGTTATGTTTCCCAATGGCAGCAGACGTCTGCACAAGTACCTGCCAAAGAAAAGTACATAAAATATGAAACTGCAAGCTACTATGTAAAGCATAGAGATGGCAATTAATTGCAGACAATATTAGTATCTATATTTCATATTCCCAGTAGGTGTGTATTGGCCCAACACACTATTATAGTTTTTTTTTAATACAGGCTGCATGCAGGTATTTAACTAACAATTGACCCTCATTCATATGAATGTTAGTACCTTCTGCTTTTGGTAGAGCTCCTTCAATGTAATTCTGTCCTTGGGATGCTCTTGAAGACAACCTATGATCAGCTTTGCAAACTGTTGTGTCACAGAAGTATCATCCTCATTACATTCAGGCCAACCCTTGAAAGAGAATGCACAATCATCAATGACACTTGGTGAATGTGTAGTTTCTGTATACGTTGAATTTGTGCTCATATTATAGAGACCTAAGAGTCATATAAGAGTTGTCCATTTTGAAGTACCGGTATGGTAAACAGCCGTGTATTGGTGTATTAAATGAACAGACCCAAGAAGACTAAATATATTTACGTACCACTGCTGATGAACGGTCTGCCGCCTCACACAGCTTTGTCCCGTCACTCTGCTTATCAAAGTAGTCCAGGTCTTCAGACCAGACTTCGAATAGCAAACGTCCATTTTCCTGTTTGTCAGCAGTAATGCTTGTGAAGAGCTCTAAAAGGACTTTTAAAGATAAAATCAAAACATTACACTTCACCAGTGACTCTGTAGTTACAGAATGCATGTTACAGAAATTGCCAAGTATTATCTGAGTGATACTATATTCATAACATTACATGTATATACTTTTAGTTTTACATTGGCAAATTCATTGTGCCATAAAATGTTGAATGTAGTTGACATGTTACAGTCTTGACCCATAGGGAAAAGAAGCTGATTATTCAGGTCACATTTGTGAGCTCTCATATGCCAAACAACATGATATTGATTACATACAGTACCTTTTCCTGCACTGTAAAGGTCACTTTTCTCATGATACTTTCCATACTTCAGACAGAAGGGGTCCTGGTAGTATGGGGTTCCCCAGTCATAACCTGGAACACAAAAAGAGTAATGCTACTACATAATACATTGTAACCTATTTGCCAGAATCGACTAATGATATAATGTACTATAAGCATACTTTTCCGTCACATCTAAAAGTTATTTCATTTCTTTAGGAATGGATTACTTTTTGTGCGTGCAATTTCCAGATGATGTATTGTAACAGTGCAGCTAGTGTGTGATTATACTATACTGCTGAGGGACTGGTTATCTTTTTACTTCTCAAGATTAAAAGAAGAGACATTTGATGCAAATTGTTAGTTACCCGTTTGAGTCAGATGTGTTTTGTCTTTGGAAACTTCCCTCATCAAGCCTGGGTCACCAAGACGGGCTCGAAGCTGGGCATCCAGGAACACATTGGCTGACTTCACGTCACAGTGGAACCTCTTATTTGGACTATTGTAAAAGATCAATTGCAAAACCTTACGCAACCTTCTGCAAAACAGTACAATGTAGTTCATATCTGCAGAAAGAAGACTTAGGCCACACCAATTTAATTTGTTGGTTCTCGGATTTTTTCATGAAAAATGTGAAGCGACAGGGCGAAAAAAAAAAAAAAAAACATGCCCAAATGGTAAAGCTAAGGCTGGAAAAGGGATTGAGAACAAAGCTATACATGCTAAAAAAATTGCTGTTTTATAGCCTATGTATCAAGGATCAATTATTGATGTTAATGATCTGCCGAATAAACATATCCCCCCGGAATAAACGTACCCCCCGGACAAATTTTCAAAATCCAATAAAGATACCCCCCCGGAATAAATTTACCCCCGGAAAATTACCAAAATTGATGGGTAACCTGTGTCTCTTATACTAAAATGTGCTCTTACTGATATACTAGAAACTGTTATGCACAAATCTTTAACTGTTATTTGCAATTAGGAATTTAAATAGACAACAAAGAGAGCATTTCTAGTACAAATGTAGACATGTCATGTTGTTGGGAAATACATACAGTCAAACCTGTAATAACGACCACCCCTGTATAGAGACCACTCGTCCATTACGACCACTTTTTGTTGGTCCCTTGAATTTTTCCCATCGACTCAAGCGTTAAGAAATCTTGCATTGCGTCTACCTGTCTAACGCGGGGTCGTGTTTTCGTGGGGTCGTGTGGCGCAGCGGTAGCACGTTCGGCTCGGGACCGAGAGGTCCAGGGTTCGATCCCCACCCATGTCACCGATCTTGTGCCCGTGGGAAAGGCACTTTACACTCCTCACTTCACTCAGGTGTAAATGAGTACCTAGCTTCAGTTAGGGACGTCCCTCGGATAGGACGTAAACTGGAGGTCCCGTGTTTGAGGAGAGCCACACCTCGAGCACGTTAAAGATCCCACCACACCTTTCGAAAAAGAGTAGGGGCATGCCCCGGTGTGCGATGGTCCAAATTCTACAACCCAAATACTACAGTGTAGCAGAATCATCAGCAAGTTGATGTTGGCTACCTTAACCTCCAAGACCAAGACCAAGACCAGACCCCCCAACGCGTCCAGCGTCCACATGTTTTCGGTCCCGAGACGGCCAAAATGCCAATCCCACCGCCTGAGTCCAGCCGTGAGTACGTTGCCAAAAGTTGGCCAAGAAAATCCAACGGGTACCGGGTAATAAAGAATATGGGCATGATGTGGCAGCGTTTTTTTTTTTGCTAGCGTTCGTATCATAAAAGTAAACAAAATTTCGAAGTGCCGATTACTCAAAAATGGCCCCTAAAAATCCCAGCGAACCATCCCAGCATGTCGTTTAACTTGGCGTCGATTACGACAACTTTTCTTTTGGGAAAAATCCACTAAAATTAGAAAATAATGCTTCTCTAGCAACCATATAGGGCTTCAGATATATTCTGGGCGATATTACCCGGGATTTTGTCGTAAAAATGAGCCAAAACTGTGGTAGAAAAGGCCGAGAAATATCCAACATGGCGTCGCTGCGGAAGAAGGTCATTTGGGGTCAACGGAAGATCTCATTTTTTACGGGGAAGACTGTGTAATAATTTACCCGATTTCTTGATTTTATTGCGGTAAATCGACATCGACAAATACAATATGGTAGCAAAATATCGTAAATATTAAATGACTTGCTTAGTTTGTTAGAATTTGTTCTAATTTAGAGCTTTGAGGAGTTCGTATTTTGATGAGCACCACCCATGACAATGGAACATTCAGACAAATTTATGCACGCGGCGATCGCGAAAACCGGCCCGAAAATGACAAGTTTCTCGCTACAATACGCGTTTATAAACGTCTTCACGTCGAAGATTTGCCGATTTTTTTCACGCGTAGTCGAAAAAAATTACTGATTTCCAAAAAATTAATAAACGTACCGTGCAAAATAAGAACGTACCGGGTGGACGTTCGGGCCCAAAAAAATCGGCAGATGAGATGAGAGTAACAAGAATCACGGTTTTTTTTTTGATTTTGCGATTTTTTGAAGCGGCGATTCCGAGAACCAACAAATTAAATTGGTGTGGCCTTATACATAAAGAAATCCATGCAAGTGCTAAACTGCAAAATACACAATTTTTCAGAGAGGATGATGGCAGTCATTTGAATATGATCAAGGACAATCTATAGGAATATAATTTTGAAGACGTTGAGTGGAACATACCCCTCAGTCTTCTGGTGGTAATACCGGATGGCACTTATCAGGTCCAGACCAATCACCAGTCTTGTCTTCCAGTCTGTAGGTGATGTCTTGTCCTGTATCCAAGACTTCAGGTCTTTGTTGGCCATGTAGGGTGACACCAGAGACAGGCAACTGCAACAGTTATCAGACGACAAGTTGATTCGGAAGAAGAGACCTAACAGGTAACATACAACTGTAGTTCAGTAAATCAACTTTTCAAGCTAGGCCTACTGCATGCATTACCACGGTGTTAACAAATTAATGTGTTGGGCATATCTTTTTTTATAGCATGGTGACCATAAATGTAGCAAGAACAAAGAATAAGTTGTGTATATGCACTTTGGCCTGGCTTAAAAAGTTGATTTACTGAACCACAGTTGTATCAGATTTAAACACTGTCCACAACATCATGAAAAGACTACTGTTACCTTTCAGGTCTCTTCAAGGGAGAAAAGAGAAGGAGAAAGGAACAAGAAGTCAGTATCATGATGATAGCTTACAGAGTTTGATAAGAGACATTGTAGTGTAGAACAAGGCCATGTTTTCCAAGAAGTTTCATGTCACAGCTTTAGATAGCATCCTCTATCTTCCATTAGAGAAAGAGAATGGCATTGTTTTATTACCTTCGCCAAGAAGGTTATGTTTTCAGTAGCGTTTGTCTGTTTGTCTGTGCACAGCATAACTCAAGAAGCTTCATATGGATTGTCATGAAACTTGGTAGGTCTTGACGAGACCTAGAAATGATAAGATTTTGGGCCCCCTGGTGGCTTTTGTTGGTACTGCAGCAGAACTTCCGGTTTTGATATCTCGCGATCTAGACATACTAGGGTCACGAATTTTGGTTGGTAGATAGCTCTTGGGCTAGGGAAGAAGTGACATGAGTTAGGGCCCCCTAGCAGCTTTTTCTGGAACTGCAGGAGCGTTTCTTGAAAATCTCTGAAGGTGGATAACAAGAACCGGTTGACGGATTGTCATGATTTAATTAAGAACGAGAAAAACATCTGAGGATATAGATTATGTAAATGAAGACCTAATTTGCATAATTAATGGAAAATTGTTGTAATTTTATAGTTGAAATTGCTAGGAATTTCATACTTGCCACATTTGGAAGTTAAGTGAAAGTGAACATCATTTTCACATCATGCCCTCATTTGCATAATTTATGAGGAAGTGCTAGAAAAGCCTATTTTCCTAAAATGAGGCTGTCTTTGGGTGGAGACTATGATTAACTGATGTAATCCATGCAAATGACGCTCGTATTCGCAAAATCAATGATTAGAATTGTATAATTCATCATCCAGAAGGGTTAACATCATTTGGCGAAGGCACCTACCTCTCATCTTCACATATCCCAAACAGAGGCAGGAGATGGGGATGACGGGATCCAGCCATTGCCAGCTCCTGAAAATTGTGCAGTTTTAATATGATAAAACCATAGACCACATAAACTTCATTGAAAATGAGAGAGATACTTTGTACATTGTAATAGACCTGTACATCAATAGCTATTTGATAAGTTGGCACCATCACTTTCTTGCACCCTTGAGTCAATCAAGACTACATGAAGTATAATACTGAACCTTGTGGCATGTATGCCAATTTCTCTACCTAACCCTCTCACTTACTACAGAAAGCCATGTTCACTTAAAAATCAACCCCAGTACTACAAACAGGCCTTAAAGAGTAGTGATACATTAAGTCACATAATCATTAAATGTACAAAATCTATGCATGTGCGAGGGTCTGCATGGGGGGTCCTGGCAACGGTTAACGGTAAATTCAGCAGGGCCGATAACGCTTAACGGTAAATTCAGGACGGTCGGCAATGCTTAACGGTAAATTGACAGGCTTTTTTTTCAAGCTGCACTGGATTTGGTACCGCGCTTTGTGAGAAAAGGTGATCACTGACAAAATTACGTATACCTTACATGTTCCCTGTGTTTCCCACCTGCCCTGGTCCCCTAATGCGTCCACAAATAAAGGGGAGTCCGAATCGACGTCGGCCAATGCTCTACCCAGCTTGACTTAATTTTTATTTTTTCCTTCCGCCCAGTTTTACCGATGGATTTTGAGAGTGAAGCGCTGAAGGCGCTCGCAATCTAAAGAGGGCCCAGGGGATGCTCCCGGGAAATTTAGGATTTTTAAGCCTTCAAAAATGCAATTTCCCGCATCTTGAGAGGCAAATCATGGTGTTGAGAATGTTTGTCGGTCCTTCTGATGTTTTCATATTTTTACTCAAGATTTTTGTTATCCTTGTCTGTCAAGGTTGACGGATTCGTTAAAAAATTTTGTAACGCTCCGCAAACGGATAATTGACGGAAAACTGGTGCTGGCTATAGAGCCGAAGGGGACCGAGCGCAGAAGCGCGAGTCGAGCGCCAAAGGCGCGAGCAATGAAGGGGGGTCCGGAGGGCATTCTCCCCGCCCGGGAAATTTTGTATTTTTGAACCTTCAATGACGCATTTTCCTGCACTTTGAAAGGCAAAATTAGGCGTAATGAAGAATTATTCATTAACGCTTAACGCTGAATTTAGGATGACAAATAACGTTTTACGTTGAATTAAAACGACCAATAACGCTTCACGATGAATATACTGATAACGCTTAACGTTGAATTAGAGCAGGCCGGCAACGATTAATGGTAAATTAAAATAGCCCATAACGGTTAACGAAAAAGGGCATGCAGGCCCTCATGTGCTTACCTGCATGAACTCCCTCCTTCCTTGGTCATCAGAACGGTTCACCTTCACAGCCATTTGTCGCCCCTTCAGTGGACCATCATAAGAAAACTTCTCTGGAAGAAGACTCAGAATAGTTAGACATATTGTCTGACGGTGACATTATAATGATAAGAAAAGGAGCAAATCTTCGATCTTGTCTCACAAGTATGTGTACAAAATTGTGAAAAGGCTTGATTCAAAACATGTATCATATTGTAGGTTTAGAAAACTAGCAAACTATTGCATCCATACCTAGATAGTAAACAGGTCCAAAGGCCCCATGAGCTATCTTCTTTAATGGGGAGAAATTCTCTGTCATCTTCTCAATATGAGCCTTAGTGAAGATGTACAGACGCCGCTCTGTGTCATACACTGGTTGGTCCCCATCAGCGCCCTCCTCCATTTGCTCCCAAGTTTCTGAAGGACTCAGCTGGTCTGATGCAGCAGGTGCCCCCATAGCTGCTTCATTTGCATCTTCAGGTGGGGCATTTGGCATTGTCTCTTCATCACTAGTACTGAAGTCATCAGGCCTTACATCAGTTATGTCGGGTCGGTTTGATGCCAGGTTATCCTGCATGTTGTCACCACTTTGCAGATGTAAAGACTCGTCACTCAGACTTGCATCAGTGGAACGACTAGTAGAACCACCTGTTGGATTTTGTAGAGGAGGGGTAGTGAGTCCTCTTGCTTCTTGGTATGCTGCTTCTCCTCCAGTGGTTGATCCATCCAGACTATCAATTGTAGCAGGTTCTAACAAAGGATAAAAGAAAATAAAAATATAACATAATAGCATATCTTCCAGTGATTGTACCGGTAATTGCAGAATGCATTATCAACTATTTATACCTATATCAATATGTTTGCAAAATACAATTTCAAACATTGGGGACTTCACAAAACAGTATTACCTGATGTTTCCTCATGTACCTTATTACGTGCCTTCCTTTCCACAATTTTTTGCACTAATGGCTTGGGGGGTAACCAACAATATCAACTACTGCCAACTTGAAATAGTCAGGCTTTGTAATTATTATAATTCACACCTGTTTTGATGACTAGACTGCATTCAGAGACATAGCAATCCTAGGCTGTTATAATAAAATTTAAATTTTTGGATTACCAACTGGTGTGTTTGCAGTCAAAGCTGCAAACACACCAGTCTTTGACTCCAGTTGGTTCCAGGTGATGCTGATACTGTTATTGTTTGTGTCTACAATGTTGATCTCATCTGGAGGGGCTGGAGCTGTAGATTAATACATCTTGTGTAATTTATGATTAATAATATTTCATATCAATGCAACTGTGACAGTAACATTTAAAACTAACTCTTCATCAGTGATCGACAGTAGTCACATTCTGTACCTGTATAGCCAGTATACTACCACTCTACGGCGTACCCTAGCTGCCTGGCGTAACACACCTATAGTAAGCTTCACAGGCAAATGGCACAGCGGCAGCTGGCTTACATCAGACATTGATTTGGACATCATACTACAGTACTCCAAGTATAATATTTTATCGTGCTTACTTGTCCTCAGCTGCACTGTACTTGCTGCATTCCCAATCTCATCCCCAGCAGTTGTGACACTGATATTGTACAGGGTCCCAGGTGTCAGGTTGATGAAGGTGTACTCTAATGGTGCTCCATCACCCACTCTTCCAGTAGGGTTGTCACCATCAGGAGGAGTGATGCTGATACTGTAGTCTTTGGTTGCAGATGCATCTGCCCAGGTGATGCTGATGCTGTTCTCTGTCACATCTGATGGTGCAATCCTGATGTCACCAGGCTTGTCCAGTGCTGTAGAGATTGATAGCAATTATATATTATCAGTTTTATCCTATGGAATGACAGATGGTATTCAAATGGAACTAGGATGTTCATGCAACATACATTTCAGACATAAAGGTGCAACATGCACTGAAGAGTGTTCTGACATCTTTTACACAGCATCAAATTTGAATGTGTGTGAACATTATGATTGTGTAGTTTTTAGTTGATATCTGAGTGCTAAGCATCACTTCATCTTTTAACTTACACTTGATAGGTGCATCGTCTTCATGCTCATGATCCTTTTCGCATGAGATCTCAATGAAATCTTCCTCTAAGTCGAATGTCACTGTGTCTGCAACTGGAAGAGGGCGTAGATACAAATGTATATGGGTTTACGGAAAAACTTGGGTGCCTGCCAGACAAGGCTACCTGGCCTGGGTAGCATGTCACGTTATAAATTATCAATTTATAAATTAGAAAATATCATTTACAATGATTTGTTATTTAAAAAAGCTTTCTGCCTTGTACTAGATAAACAGATGGATTTGAAATGGAAATTCTGCAGCAGACTATTTGGAGATCAATGTTACTGGCATATTGAACCAAAAATAACAAGCATAAAGTGTGTGACATGTTTTAAGCCTGGAAACATATCCAAACAAGAATAATAATTTCTAGTATTAAACATATAAAATGTTTCTTTACCTGGAGAAAATTTGAAGGTGATTTTCAGTTCAAGAGATTCCAGTCCAAACTCTTTCAGCAAAGCTGGATGAAACACTTGACTCTGCAACCTGGTCTTCAGACTCTCAATGCCTTCCTCTTCCTGCAAATGATCTGCAAATTCATGGTTGAAGCACCCTACCCACAGTTCAATGCAACCACGCTTTATGTCATACACCTGGACCCCAATGCTATTTAGATAATCCACAATAGGAGCCATCCTTTCTTTGTTGTTGACAATGTAGTCGCATAGGCGTTCGAATGCTCCCTCTGAGCCTTCTTCACGTTGTAGGGCATAGTCATCTGCCAACTTCATTTCCTTTGCAGACACCTTGATGATTCCATGGTATGCTGATATGATTAAAAAAAAAAGAAAATAATGCATCATATATTTGTGAACAACCTTAAGCAGAAAGTGAAAGATCCTGGGGGATTCTAATGACCTCAAATTTGTCCAGTTTATTTTTTGAAAGGAATATGTTCTGGGGCTAAACAGAGTTTTCCTCTCATACCTATTTGGCTATTACCAGATGATGGAAAAAAAATCATGAAACCCATGTTTGAAGAGAAGGGGACCTCAAATGTTAAATATTTCTCCTTTATTATTAGGTCATGCCAATATGATATATTGTTTATCAGAATTTCACTGCAGCTTCATTTTTTTATTTGAAAAGATAAATTGAAATATCACATATACAAAATTATGAATCAACCCCAAAATACTCATATTTTGTCACAAACAGTTTTAGAAAGACACTTTGTCTTCCTAGTTGTTACAGATGTTCTACTTATTTTAAGTCTCAGAGCATTTGGCCATCACTCACAGTAATTTGTGTCTATTTTCAATTTTGCCTATCTGTTCCATCAATTTCCTGAAAAGATCTGAAAAGAAATTAAATTGGTGTGGCCTTATTACAATGTACGTATGCCTGATTATGCCAATTTTCCACGTGTATTCCACTGTATGTAGCATTTTCACATACACTAGTTCGTGTTTGTTATATCCTGGATTCCCAGATTTTGCAAAGTGTCACTCACGAATTGCATGTTGTTCCGGTCTCTTCCAAAGAAGACTGACATCAGTTTTCATCGTCTCGATGTTGGGCACAGATTCGGCATCTTGAGTGTTTACCAGTTCAGTGAGGCATTGATCTGTCCTTGCTTCCAGTGATCCCCCATGGGTGCTGTCGTGCAAGTCTCTTGGCACAGACTCACTGTACAGTGATCTAACGCAAATGCCTAGTTTGCCGCTTTTCTCCCTTTTAAGCAGGTCATGTAGATCGGCCAGCTCGCGGTAGATTTCTCCTTTGCGATCCTGTGACCTAGATGCTTCAGCTTCCGTTTCAAGTTCCTCTATACGTGTATACACTTCACCCGCTGTTATTCCAGTGGCTGTTGCAGACCTGTTACCTGTTTCGTCCACAACATTGTATCATGGGGGGACAAAAGCAACAAAAGAGAAATTTTTATGTTGCTATGCTATGCTTTAATGTTCAAATTATTTTTATAAAGGCTTAATCGCCAAGCAGAAGTGACTAACGTGTATTTCTGTACATCTCTAATGTTACAATATATGTCTGTTTTAATACCATGTCAGTTTTTTCATGTTGTATTGTACATTGTTTCACTGGACATCTCGCATTAACATACATGTAGGGTTGCCCTGCCTGCCATAATTGTTCCATCATAATTGATATGGATCAAAAACAGATGTTTTCTATAATTTCTACATGGAATCTGCCAGTTTCTGCGGTATATTTCACCTACCCATATTTCTTTGTAAATGATAAAAAGTATCCATATCATATATGATATATATGATATTGATCATGTGATGATATGGATATGGATGTTTTAAATCATAATTTATATGGATACTGTATGAAGTGAATGAACTTACCTTCCTCATCATCACTTGGACTCTCACTGGTGGTTGGTGATGGGCCTCCGATTCCACTTGATCCAGAGTCATCATGATCAGGCTCCTCATTGTCAAAGACCTTTTCCTGAGTCAAAGATGATGTGTTGTATTCACCTGTGGCAAGAGTGACAAGTGTGAGACTCATGTTTCATCAGCACGTCGGCAGGACGAACTTCACCTGCACTAAACCCGTAATGTACTATGCATAGCACCTCGGTAGAACGTCTCATACCAACTAGTAACTTTATCATTTGCCATACATCGTACCCGTGACAATCGTTCTGCAATAAACTTTGACTTGTCTTAACTATAAGGTCGTATTTGCACAATATAAGGTTAACATCCTGTCTGTGGTTTCCAAATGTTATGTCGGAAAATCTGTCCTCTGCAACAAAAAAAATTCTAATGCAACGTTGACCAAACATCTAACGAAAACCGCAAAAAATCAGGGTTTTGCACAGGCGCAGTATGTTCTGCCGATGTGCTTGTTTCATCATGCTTAAGTTTTTGGCAATGCCTCAGGGGCTAGGCTGATAGTCATATTTATGCCAGTTTCAAGTAATATAGGAGTTTCTTTTAGTATTACTGTAATGTACTAAAAGTCAAATGACCAAGTCGTCTTTTGAGGAAGAGAAATAAATGTCTAAGGGATACAGAAAATGAATCATAATTGATGTAATACCTGTTGAACTCCTGTACAGCTCTTGATTGCTCAGATCAAGTGCTTGGTTAAACTGTTCCATGATGGCTTCTCGTCGGATGCTGTCACTATTTATTTATCTATTTACTAGTCTTTATTTCTGTTTTCTTTAGTCAGGGTAGACCAGCTTAGTGACTTTACAGGTTGTGATGGTCTTCTTTCTTCAGCATTCCTGTGAATGAATATAATATATTGTCATACATGAGCATGTAGGCTGAAAGACAGTGAAATAGTGGGGATAACGCATTTACCATACTGCTATGACATATTGCCCGGGGTTCACAGAAAGTAGGGCAGGTTTTTTCAGAGACTTGAGACCTCAAATCAAGTCAAATGTAATTTTTAACAAACTCATGACAGACCACGATGAGGCTTCCCCAAAACTATTACCCTAACAACAACCACCGTTGCCATGGCAATGTATGTTTTCATTGCCAGTCTTGTTGATATTAGGTGTTTTCAAATCCCCCATGTAGTGCTTTTCAGTAAGGGTGTTCTCAAAATCCTCATATAGTGCTTTCAAGGATTACCTCATCATTTCTACAAATTTTAATATTTTTGACTGCAGGATCCATGCCACCCTTTATCTGCTTGGAGATTGTAAATGTAAGGTCAGTTGGCACCAAAAGTTGAATCCATTGAACAAAATAACAGGGGAAGAAACATAAATAAAAACAATATTTTTCATCCATATACTTATGTTATGTAGTGAAATATAACTAAAATTTAAAAATACAACAGTTAAATAGGTAACATCCCATAGTTATTGGTAAGGATTTAGCATAATGCGAACTTTTGATTTTCAAGATTAAAAATATCCATGATATGGACTGAAATAAAGACAACTTTTCTCCATAAGGCCATGTTGATTTGATTATATGGATGACATCCGCGCGCGCATGAATTTTCGGCCGTTTCCAAAAAAAAAAAAGTTTTCAACCATACTGTAAATCGTGCAAAACAGTTGCTAAATGAGCCAAAGTATACCATAAGTTGCAAGGAAAACATTTAAAAACGATACCAATGTCGTAGAATGCCAAAATCAAAGGAAAAAGGACAAAAATGTAAAGAAATGAATTCGAAGAGTAGATTATTCGCCATAACATATTCTGTGCCATTTGTTCCACCTTCTTGACCACGTAGATTTCATAATGAAAGCAACTTTTTTTTTTGCAAAACTTTTTTTTATTCACACGCGCGCATCGGGGTTCCCAGAGGATGTCATCCATATAATCAAATCAACATGGCCTAACCATTGGGAAATGATAAAACAACAACATTTACCAAAGCTATAAACATGTCGTTATTTGGCTCCTTTTAAAAGTTGGGGATTCTTATTCCTTAGCTTATTTGGAGTTATTTGGGCTCCTCTTAGTGGACACGTGACCGCGCCGGCCAATCAGAACGCTGGGTTTTGCAAAACTTTCCTTTATGCTTAGGTCACATTTGAAACGGCGCCCGTTCGGCATGTCCTCGGCGTAGACGCCGGCCGGCGTCATGACGCCGAGCGTGCGCCGTACTGTTAGGGTCACAATCAAATGTTCCTTTACGGCTCCCTGTCGGGGCCTGCTGGTGCTCCGGCCGGCGGCTCTCATTAATATTCATAAACTTTTGCGGCCGGTTTCTGTCAGGGACCCGTCCGGTGCCCGGTCAGTCGCCCGTCTTGACCCGTGCGGCGTGTGGTAGGGTGCCGACCGGCTCTTACAGTTCGGCCGGGCAGCTGTCAGGTCCCTGGCGGGTTCCTGGCAGGATCCCGACGGGCTCCTCTCGTGTTTTTGAGCAGGTACATACATAAGCGCTGCACTGCCTGCTACCGTTCACTTCAAGTAAAGAGTACACGTCAAGTAAAGAGTAGACTGAAGTTGGCGATGCAGCGTTCAGTGCAACCTGCAAACAACTTACAAGCCCGTCTGAGATTGAGATTGGTGACAACCTACATGTAGGTCTTCTGGCATTGGTAGCTGAAGAAGAGAGGCAGGCAGAACTGGTGCGTCGCAAAAGTAACCGAGGGCCTACTTTCGAAAATACTTCAGCAGTGACGCAGGAAGTATGCCGTGGCAGCTCCTTGCTGTTGAGCAATAAAACCACTGAATATCGTTACTTCTGTTGAAATTTGGACTGAAAATAAATGCCAATAACTTCTGATTCCATTTCATTACGAAGGCATATGATGTAACAAGAGATAATGTCAGACACATTCTATTCCTGTTATGATCTGTTTTATGAAGTTGGCAAGAGAGCCGTGCCGGCTGTTTTCCCTTGCCCTTCGACATTCTGACACACAAATACAAGGTGTAACACACACACAAGTACACGATGTAACACACACGTGGTGAACTGTGCGACGTAGTCTGAACAAGGATTTTATATATGCTCCCTATAACCCCCTATTCCTGACCATCTGATGCACTGATCAGCACATGTGACGTCATAATCTTAGGCAGGTGCCTGTTCGGCCGCCCGACGGGTCCCGGGCAGTGAGGTTACGTCGTCGCTTCGGCGTATTTCGCCGAACGGGGCCCGAAGTGTTTTTAACTCTGAGTTAAAATCGATTCGGCGACCGCGCGGGGCCAAAAATAGGCCGGCAGCCGTCGGGAAGCCCGCCGGTCTCCGTCCAGGTCCCGTTCGGTAGTGCCAAAAAACACGCCGAACACGCGCCGAGCGGGCCCCTTTCTTGAATTGTGACCTAAGCATTAGGTGGCGATTTTGCCTGCTCTTAGGCTTGGGTTGCCTCGATAGGTGGGGTTGGGGGGTTGGGTAACAGGTGCATAGAAATCTTTATCATGCAAATTAGGGGACTTACCTGACTCATAGTCCAAAAATATCTTGGACTTTCCAATGACGGAGGTAAACGACGGTTTTATATTACTTCGCTTTGGCGGGAACAACGAGCACACTTGTTGCTTCCTCTTTCCTTTACCCACTGACACGTAAATAAGGCTATCAAGACACACTTCACCTAAAGCATAGTCTCCACCAGACTTCTTTTGCGGGTTGATAAATCGTACAAATGTAGAAATCGGCCTAAAAAGGGTATTAATTGGCCAGAGAAGGTAGCCGGCCAGAAAAGCTTCAGTCGGGCAAATGGAGCTTCTCTTGCCGGCTACCTTCTTTGGCCAATCAATACCCTTTTTAGGCCGATTTCTACGACTTATTCAGCCCGCAAAAGAATTCTGGTGGAGACTACCTAAAGTACACGTCAAATCAACCGTCTTCGAAAGTGAAACTAGTTTATTTCAATGCATATATAATATATTACATTTTGTGATCCATGGAGTAGTCATTTTGACAAAGTATCGTCAAATTGCATGCAAGGGCAAAACATTCCTCAAACAAAATATGCCAGGCAGTTATCTTTAATGGTATTTGCAATCACACGATATACATTGTAGTCATTGTAACGCACGTTTCTGCAGTAAAAAACGCCATAGTGAAGGTAGGACGGGGACCTCATCAATTCAAATATATTCAAATAAACAAAACGGTACTCACCTTAGTTTTGGCACTAAGCTTTTTAGGCCGTTTGCTCGTCTTGTTGATTGCACTAAAACCATATGGCGTGGGCATGGGCTTCTCGACTACCAAAGTTCACTGGAAACAGTTCTTGAACTGACGAATGAACGATGACGCAGCTAGTAAAACCCTGCCCAGGGAAGTTTGATTTTCAATCTGCTTGCTCTGTCCGCTCTCCCGAGTCTGCGTCCAGTGTATTGTCTCAAAACTTCAAACCGATCTAAATCGTCACTGAAACCCAGAGAAATGTTCGCCTGTGGCAAGGCTACACACAATGGTTGGCACGTCCAAAATGGCGCAATTTTCCTGAGCTCCCAATTGTCCAAGTTCGTCCACAGTTTTCACTGCTTTATGGTTAATTTAGCCCTCAACAAGCAGGATTACAGAATATCCCGGCGACTTTGTCAGCGAATTGACTAATTCCTAAGAAATTTTCGCATACGGCGCGGCCCTGCGCAACGGTCGCCACACACCGTGTTACAGGCCTCCCAAGATCCCGGGAACAGAGGGAGCGGCGCGCGCCAACCGCAGACCTTTATACCTGTCCGCGAAGTCCTATGGGAAGGGGAGAAGTCCCTGTCGGAAAGTACCGACTGTGAACATGACCGAAGAACATATCACTCCGCTCTTGTTTTGTACATGTATTTGTTTCTTTCTGTTTTTTGTTTTAGGTAACACGTATTGTCGACTATGTCTTGCCTTAAGCTTGGGCTTGATATATGGATATCTTGAGTCAGTTTGATTTTTGTTTGATGAACATTTAGTCCTCACCACTGCCCGAGAGCCAGCCAGAGCCAGATCCCCTTAAGAACCGTCTGCCCAGGTGCCATACCTGGGACGTTCTGCTGATGGTAGTTTTTCTTTAATACTAGTTGCTATCGAATCAAGCAGCTTAAAAATCTTGATTTTTGTGAACATTAAATATCACAAAATCATTAGAATTAACATTAATAATTGATTTTGTGAACAACAAAAATCTTGATAAGGCGCGAGGCCCTCTGGGAAGGGGGGAAGTCCCTGACGATATGAAATGATCGGAAAGTCCCGACGGAGAACACCGCATGCTGAAAAACGTGTTACTCCGCTATTGTTCACTTTCTTCTGTCTCCGAGAAACAAGTTCCCCACAGGATATTTTTCTTATGGGCTCAACATGTTGTCTTTTTTAATATTCAATGTTCAGGTTATGATAGCGAGGGATATTTCTGTATATACATGTACTTTCAACGCCAATGACAACTTGCCGGCTTGGCTATTAGTATTACCGAATTAAAGAATCTTAACATATACGAAGGGCCTACAAAATTCTAAGTAAAACGTACTTTGTAAGGTGTAACATTCAGAGAGCCTGAAACTTGTTCAGATTGCAAGATTTCTCTATTCATATCTTGTGGCCGGAAGCGACGGTGCACTGCAGGCACAGGTGTTTTTGTGACCGGTTAAGTGCGCCACCATGCGGATTTTCACTGCAATGTCCATTCATACGGAGTGGGACTTGGAATTCATGTCATATGGAAAGGGACAATAGTATTTAGAAGATATGGAACGCCCTAACGTGTACAAGAGAAAAGAATTCACAGATGTAAATCCCATCTGCAAATTACTTCCTTGTAGCTGCTCACAATTTAATATTTCTACTGCAGACATCAATTCTTTATACAGGAAAGTTACCTGTGTCACTAGCAATGTTTATTGTATCTTTCATTCAAAATCTTTCCTTCCTTTACCTTTTCACCACTTATTTCAGTATTTGATTTAACATTATGTAATGTAATATCATAATAGATCATTCAGTTCATTTTTCATTGTATAAATGGCCTGGTATATAAAATAACAGACATAGAGCACAATCTTACAAAACAATCTTTCACATCCAACAAAGAAAAGGCTAGACTGTCTATACAGAACACAGGGCCATTCTACAAACCAATCATGCTTTAAATATTAATGGACAGGAGACCATTGATAAAAAAAAAACTGTTTCCTGTTATGTAATTTCCCCCTGGGATCAGTGGACTATAGTAATTTTACAATCTACAGGAAGTGATGAGGAGTCAATGTAGTGTGCTGGATAGTTTGACATAGAGTGAGCCCTCAAAGTCAAAAGTTCCTTCCTGAGCCTATACATGTATATGCATATGGCGCTGTTCTCTGTCTCTGTAGCCCTTGGGCCATACAGTTGTACAGCAGGGAGCTAGTCCACTGGTAGTGGTGTGTTTTTATTTAACTCCCATACTCTTCTCAAATGCTAAGTGTGAAGCAGAGAAAGCAGTATGTACACTAATGTAGTATGTACCATATACGGTCTTTTGTTATCGTATGACTTGGCTGGGGATCGAACTCAAGACCTACTGGATGCAAGACGAACACTCTCTTCACTTGACCATTACACCAGTCCCTCACAATTCAACACCTTATTTTCATTCCATTCTTTTCATTTTGATGGTATAACATTCAATGTTACAGAGGGACCATCTTTTGTAGGGCAGGCTGCACAACTCAATCCACTGTCTTCCATGTAGAGCACATTTACATAAGAAAGGGAAGGTGGTCCTTCCTGTTGTTAAGGTATACAAAATGTTTCCAAAGGTGGAAATGGAAACAGAATAGGGGTTATTTGCAGGGCAAACTCCTCTTTAATTATCCCAATTATCCCAACCCACACAGATGCACCTGTAGTTTACCACAGTTTGAACAGGTGTTATTATACTGCTCCTGCCCTTTAATTTGCCCAATTCAAAGGTAAACCTGAGTCTTCAATATTCTTGTGACCTGTCCTCATATTCCAGTTGTCCAGATTCTAATAATTCCCCAAAAAAGGCTTTGAAATTTATACTATAAACTGGGAAATACACACGTTCTTTGGACACCACTATCACTAATATTCACACACCTTCACAGGAAATGTGTCTTCATGTCGTTGAATTAATTCTTGCACAATTTTTGTGTCTATCCTATTTCAATGCTTTAATGTTTTCAGCATCAAAATACATATAGAATACAACACGGGGTATTCCGTATCGCCCGAGGTATCAGCCCGACCGCAAGTCGGATTGCCCGACGGCCGAAGTGTAGTTTTTGTGTCTATCCTATTTCAATGCTTTAATGTTTTCAGCATCAAAATACATTGTACATATTGAATATGGCTGAGTAAAATTAAAAGTGACATTTACCAGACACTGTAAGATACATTACGCCTCTCTTGACATTGTTGGGGATCATTAACCTTCTCCTTGCTCCATAACCCAGTAACCAACACACCTTTGGAGCTGAATGGCTCCCTTTAGCAGGTGGAAGGTTAATTTAAGCCTGGGATTTTTCCTCCTCACCAAACATGGTGAAAACCAGTCCAGCTGCTTCCCTGACTCACTACAGAGGCCACTTGGGGGTAGACTTAGGGGTTGTTCATTGAATAACTGAATGGTGGTTTTGGGGTCACCAACTATAAGACCAGTTTTTAATTGTAAGAAGTTGAAATGTATAGTTGAGTTGTGACCTCTTGATGCACAATGACAATTTCAGGTTTGAAAAATTTATGATGTTCATGAAAATACAAACCCTTTAACTTATCTCTAGAACAACTATTTAACATTTAATTCAGATTTTGATACCACTCTGATATCACAGTGTGATTGTCAGAGTCAGATGTAAAAATAGTCCTCACGCCATGACACAGTCACTGTGTAAATATAATCTCAACACAGGCCACCAGACAACCATGCCCCTCTGACCCAATGTTTCAACCCATGCTCTACTACATGGCTGCGCATAATCACAGTTTAATCTCAATGTACATAGTAGTATCACTGGGGCACCGACTTGCCTTATTTGGCATGGCTAGCCTGACAGGAATCTTTGTTCAACCTCTGACCCTCTGAATGAGGCAGTTGCCAACCTGTCCGACAAGCTGGTCAATTTGAATAACTCAGGACGGACGGCAAATATCAGTTTATATAGTTATCATTTCAACATTTCTACACATGTATGGTGGAGATTAAAATTTTATATCATGTAGCACAGCAATCATACATTGTGTACTTCATTGTACCCATGTCTTCTGCCAGTTTCTTTCACCACATAATTTTCCTGTTATGCATAAATTATGAGGCCTTCAAGGCACAACAAAAGTTGACATAACAACAGCTAGACAGGACTCTTCTGTTGTCGAATAAACAAGGTGCCGCTCCTACAGCCCAGGCAACGAGGATCCTGGCAACAGCTTCGTGAGAATGAGCGAGGACAATATATTACACCAGGACAGGCTGTATGATAAAGAATTGTTTATTGCACCTGTCTGAACATGTTAGGATCTTTGGAATTTATGAGTTTTGTGTAGGATCCAATTTAAAGCAGGCTGGTTGGTGATGACATGCGTATATTAGTATTCAGCCTTTATTAGAAGATGCCAGTTTCAAATATGTTTATCATGTATTGAGTATAAAAAATCATTTTCCATTGCAGCCTAGTTACCAGTAAAAGGGTTTGGGTGTTGGTAAGCAGGAAATTTAATGTTCAAGAGGTTATTCATTATTTATGTATTTATTAGTACCATAAAATAACATAAATCCCTCACCTCACCTGACCGAACATACAACCAAGGCTGCCTAAACTGGAAAAGGGCTAATCCTGAGTGAGAAGGACAGAAAAGGTGCATAGATTATGTGACAAGACATTCAGAAGTAAAATGTACATGGAATTCTCATGATAGACTGTCATGGATCTCTCTACTGAAAGAGGGCCTGCAAGGGGGGGTCCCGACAACGCTCTACGCTGAATTCGGAAACCGCTCGATTATGCTTTACGATAAATTCCAAGTGGCCACAACGCATTACGTAGAATTAAAACACCGAATACGCTCTACGCAAAAATATTAGAGTGGTCCGTCTACGCTCTACGGAAAAGGGCTTGTGGCCCCCCCTGAAACCATCAAATCTCCAACTCTCCAAGCAGAGGTTTGGGTTATTTTTGGCATGATTTTAGGCTTTTTTTTATTGGGGATTCTTTTTTGCACTGGAATTTTTTTTTTCATCCAACCCAAACCTTTGCTTGGAGAATACAAATCCCCAACCCCAAGTGCATTTCATGGGGTTTATATGTGATAATAAGTGCACTGTGAAATACAATATTGTACCACGGAGTCATCTTCAACTTAATTTTGGGACATTACAGGGAACATTCAGTGTACACAGGAAATTCCAGGGACAGCATATCTGGTTTCTTGGCATCTGATTTGGGTTTTGTTTGAACTTTCTTTTCAACAATACCATCCACGTCAACTGTGATATCTAAATCGATGTATCATGTGCTATTTTCAAATGGTAACTAATGTGCTATTCAAATGGACGTGGGATGACTACATAATACATGTTCACAGAAGTATGTATGGCACTTTTAATTAAACATTACACAGAACAGACATTTGCTGTAGATGCAGTTATACACATGGTAAACTGTACATTTTTAATATCTCATTCTTGGGTTGACATACAGGAACATATTAAATTTTTTTTTACCCTTTTGACAGACGTAAGTACATCCTCTTCCCATTATTGAATTCCCATTGATGGTAAATGATTATTACAGATTGATATAGATTATATTCCTGGGTCCCCACACTTGATCTTATTCTATCTACACAATTACATAAGAGTAATCATATTATCTCTACTGGTAATGTTATTTCTAGTGGTACAACTCCCCTGGTATTTTATCTCTCTATTTGGCCAATTTCTACCCTTTCCAGCCACCCTCCAAAGCCTGGTAGAGGCTACTTGGATATGTCATTCAATAACATTGAAAGGAAAAAGAGACAATAGCTAAGGGGAATGAATTCAGTGCAAACAGTACTATGACATGTACCATGTACAACCCCCATTTGTTCCCCTGGGTCGATTTTATGACATTTTATTACATCTACAGCAGGTATCATAAGAGCTAAGTGATGTCGGGTAGCAAAAGTACAGGACCCCTGAGATTATACCATTAGCAACAGCACTAGCCTGTCTACTGTACCTTGACATAGGCCCGATTTACACGTGCGTCGTTTATATGTGTTGGGCGTAAAACGACGCGGGCGCGCGCGGCGCCGCACCGCACATTTTGTGTGAAAGATTTTTTTTAGCATGTAAACAACCTCCGCCACAGACGCGCGGCGCTGCGCGGCGGTTTTCTTGTGGCACCTACTGGAGGTGCCACAGAAAAATGTGGCGGAGGTTGTTTACATGCTAAAAAAAATCTGTCGCACAAAACGCGTGGCGCCGCGCGCGCGCGCCCGCATCATTTTACGCCCAACACATATAAACGACACCCGTGTAAACCGGGCCATATTCTGGTAACAATGTTGTTTTTGGTCAGGTCAAAAGAAACAGCTAGTTGTCACTTACTAACTATCCTGGCTTTGATTATTTATTATTACAGGAATTTTTTTCTGATTAAAGCTTTCTTGTTTAATTTCCTTTCCAGTCGGAGGAGGAAATTACCTAAAGAATGGGACAATCTACAAATACAGTGATTTATCCAAACAAGCTGTAATTATTTTTACAGGGGTCCCTTTGAACTGGCAAATAAGGCTCATCTTCACACTTTAAAACATTCACAGGCCTTTCATTCACTTTATACCTTATAATTCAATTGAGCCATGTCATGTGTATGGGATAAAAATCAGAGAAGGAGCATCACAAATTGCTATCTTGCCCTCTTTCTAGCCAGAAGCTTCCAACTGTACAAAAACAAAGTCAGAACGTTTATATATATATAACGTTACCCTGGCTAGGCCAAACTTGTAGTTGTAGGTCCCATAACTTGCCTAATAGCTGATCTGTGACTTAAAATTGGAACCCAAAGTCATCCCGAAAATGTCAACTCTGTCGGCTCAATTATCAGCAACAGCAGTGAGTCAAGACATGTTTTAATGTATAGTGCA
>NW_017803268.1:2351974-2354854 GCF_001625305.1 Branchiostoma belcheri
TCTTTTGGTGGCTACAAGACATATTCTACTTTGACATACTCTCCAAGCAGAGGTTGGTGGGGAAAATTGTGACATTCTTTATCATGCGCCCGGTTTTTGGTGGGGAGGGCGGACACAAAACCGGGTGCATGATAAAGAATGTCACAATTTTCCCCACCAACCTCTGCTTGGAGAGTACTTTGACAGGCAGTTAGCATTTGCACCTGTTTGGCTGGTGTACAAAAAGATACCTGTACAAAAAAGAAATTGCCCAATAAAAATGCCTAAAAACATGTAAAAAATAAGCCAAATCCTAAACCTCTGCTTGGAGAGTTATCACATGAGTCATCACCATTTGGGGAAGTGATGAGGTCACTACATGTTTGTCCAGAATTTCACATTGTTGTTGAGCAGAAAACTCCTGCAGCTGATTCAGCAGTGAACAGCTAAAAGAATGATATCATGATTGTTCTGTACAAATAAGCCTATAATCCACATTGTGTGCACATGGTCCGTATTTAGCAACCTTGCCTCAGGATCAAGTTGAGTTCAAGTCCAGGCCTCTTGTCATTCATCCCACTTGCATGCTATCATATTGTATTAGTATTACCCCTAGTGTTACTGTTAGGGTCATATGGTCATGGTATACACTGTTCAGTGTACTTGTGGAGAAGTGCTGGGGGAATTCCTGGTATTGAACCTTTGGATATTTTGAAGATAGCATCTGTAATGTAGTCTAGAGGGAAATGAATTATAAAATTATAATAGTAGGTTAAAATTTTTAGTACATACCAGTACTAGTTATTCTTTTGTTAGTTATGGCATGGAATTAAAAGTTTCTAGCTCCATGGTTATGCCTTATGGCTAATATGTTCATGACTTGTTCGGCAGACATACACGTATCGTATTGTCAAAACTGATGTTGATTGTAAATTTAACATAACATGCAATATCTTATATAAAATCTTAAAATTCACAACATAAAGCAGTCAGTGACTTCCTACACAAACTTTTTGGGCCAAGTGACACTACATGTAAATCATACATTGATCACGTGATTGCGGCGTCACCATCCTAAGTAACCAATCAAAACAAACAGAGCTTGGTTGCGAAAGTGGGGGAGGGGGGCAACTAGGCTACGAAAATTTCGGAACTATAAAACTTGATAGTCAAAACTTTAGCACAACCATTTATCATTTTAATACAGACTCTCAACGTTTTGAACGATCGTGTTCAATACCGTGCGACAAATCCCTAGGGAGTGACCCCCCTCCCCAAGGACAATTATGAGCTCATTGCCGAACAATGCAGTGTTTGTCACACACGTTTTTCATATCGATGATTGGCAATCTGACTCATGAATATTTCAGGAGCTGTGATGAGGGCACGTCTGCACAGTCATAATTGACATTTTGAGGATCTTACAGTGCCTGAATTTCAGGTATGAATACATATCTATCATAATTTTTACTTTGCCATCCTTGGTAACCCAACCAAGCCTCCTTGCCCAAATACACGGGGAAGATCTGATATATTTCATTCGTTTCACCAAGTTATTTCACCAAATTAGCAGAAAATGTTATTATGATTGTGATGTTTCGAATTTTTAAACTACCTAGTTGTAAATTTTGGACAGATTTCTCTGAAATATTGGCCTTCGATGTTCCAATTTCTTCAGTCAGGGCATGTTGATTTCATAAACTTTACTGTAAAACTTCAACCAACACACACAAACCTCACAAATCCAGCTCAAAACGGACAATATCTCCCGGTAGAAACATAAACATCATACGATAACGCAAAATAGAAACAAACAAATCGAGTAAACAAAAAAGGTGAGAGCAAAGTGAACCTGGCAACAGGCAGCAAATTCGGGCTAATTGTTTACTCATCTTGGCAACCGCCAACAATTCGAATCGATTTGAATAGCTGCCATATAAGGAAAAGTATGCATAAATTATGTTAACTAGACGAGCCGCTGCCTTATATGGGTGTGCTACCATGGTGATTTGTTATTTACACTGGCAACGGACTTAGCAACGAAGTGTTGACGTCAGGGGATAAAGCCGTTACCACTCCACATTTGAATCAGTCTAACGGAACTTGAAGCGACGTACAAGCACGTCTAAGTATCCTGTAAAAATCGTATTTTTCTAGCAGCCATCCGACAACAACCAAACATTCAACATGCGTGAAATCGTTCATCCGCAGGCTGGTCAGTGCGGCAACCAGATCGGTGCCAAGGTAAGCTGAAAATTTTGAGTCTTTTTGGAGGGTTTTATTCGAGGATCATGCCGGTAGCCGGCCACCATTTTGTGGGCCACTGTGCCGGGGTCACGTACGCTTTCGTTCCGATTTTCTGAGCACGTACTAAGATGACATGGAGGAAGTGTGCATGAATCAGTCCCACATGGATCTATACTTCACCAGAATTAAATCTACCGGGATATCAGCCTTTTTTTACTTACTAAACCTGGAATTCCCTGCAGTGTACCCCGCCAAAATTTTTCACCGGATTAAATTTCCCGCCCCTGTTAAATTTTGACTCCTTGACTCGAAATACAAACTTCATGTGTCCTAGAACACTGACCCTCTTAAGAATTCACCTTATTCACCGTGACATTAAGTAGCTATTCAAGTGTTCGTTATTTTATTTCTAGTTTTGACTCTATTTTAAATTCTCCACTAGTTCTGGGAGGTGATCTCAGACGAGCACGGCATTGACCCCACCGGCACCTACCACGGTGACTCCGACCTTCAGTTGGAGAGGATCAACGTTTACTACAATGAAGCCACAGGTACGACAATATCCACATTTTTCAGTCAGAAATACTGACTAAGCCATAGATTTTACTGATATGAGCGCCAAAATCTTAGAAACCGTTGAAATGAGAGGATGTA
>NW_017803268.1:2354874-2359342 GCF_001625305.1 Branchiostoma belcheri
CTTCTATGGTCCTGGATCTTCTCTGGTATACTAACCCTTTATTTCGGCCAATTTCTACTATTTTCCAGCGATCCGCGGTGCCTGGTAGAGGCTAAGCATTTGTTACTCTACTAAAAAAAAACACGCGGTGCCTGGTAGAAAATTGGAGCTTCTATGGCCCTGGATCTTCTCTGGTATACTATCCCTTTATTTCGGCCAATTTCTACTATTTTTTCAGCGATCCGCGGTGCCTGGTAGAGGCTAACAAATGCTAACTGCCCGGCAAATGGATACTGCCTGGCCAATTATAATTGGCTTGCAGCCACCAAAACTTGGAGATTGCCAAAACACGTGAGGGTCCACGAGGAACAGAATATACGTGCCCGCGAACACGGTCTTTGTTGACTTAACCTAGTCTTCGTCACATGTCATGGCCTAGTTCCGTAAATACACGTATTTCGTCAGGATTAATTATGCACAAACACAAACTAAATTTTATTCAAGGTCAAGAACTTCTTTTGCACTGAATTTTTTTCAGTGAAAAAAATTCAGTGCAGAAGGAAACTCCGATAAAAAAGCCCCAAAACACGCTAAAAATACCCCCAAAACCCAAACCTCTGCTTGGAGAGTAAAGAACTTCCATAACGACATTTTTAGCTCCTTGCTATAACACGTTCGGTCTCCGATTGGCCTTACGAGTCGGTTGTCTTCGGGTACCTTCGGCAAACGTTCGTATATAATCATGGTAACATTATATGTAGCTATCTTCTTTCAGCAATGTCAGATGTATTTGTATGATGTATGTTTTATAACTCGAGGAAGATTATCTACATATTGATTTTGTACTTGTATGGTAGCTAAATGGGGGATTAATAAAGCACCTTGCAAGCACAGAATATATATTAAATTGTAAATAATATCAGTAGCTACCAGCAATATAGTGAACGTTTAACTTTTAGGATATGCTTGGCAATGGACCTATACCATTATTACGTCACAGTTTGTTTACCTATTCTAAAGAACATTCTAGAACGGTCAGTTAAAGAATAAAGATCATTTCAAAGTTTTCAAAGTAAGGCATGTCTGATTTTTGCTGCGTCTAGTTGTGTTGACACAGCATTACATGCCGCATGGGTGATTTAGTTGTGACATTAGACGAAAGTAGTACTGTATTAAAAGCCTTATATTAGGCTAACGCTTAGCGGCTACACAAACACACACCGTGCCACGCACCGCTGTACAATATAGACGTTGATTGACCGGCATTCATTGCGGTAAACAAACTGTGACGTAATAATGGTATAGGTCCATTTAGTTAGTAGCTACCGGATCTCTACCGGTAGTATCTACGGAATGTTCTAGAATCGCCATGATCGAATCGAAGTCTCTACTCTAACCATGTGACTTGATCTAACCCATAGGAACAACACCCACCACTGGTTCTACCCACCGACGGGCGGTTATGTAAGGGACGTACCACTTTGCGGTTCAAAAGGGGGGTGAGGTTTTTATTCTCCACTTCTGTCGTAGCTAAACATTAAACTTGTACGCCCTGATGAAGATTATATCCCCGAGTCTTATATGGAATGTATATCATTTACCAACTCTGTCTGGATGCGATTTAGTATACATTAGTAAAGGCTGTTTACGCTTTCAACCATAGCGGTTACCTGCGTGCATCTCATGAACATAATTTATTAAGCGTATGCAAAGAGGTTATTGCGGAATCACGTGTACCCTGACATGTTAGAGGCCAGACGTTGCAGGCAATGACGAAGTTGTTCCTGGCTGTGCATTGAGAATTCAAGACTGCTCGAGCCCTGTCTTCGCTTTTCAGCTGATTTTCGCGACAAAAAGCAACGATTTATTGGTGAGTTTTCCTCTGATAACATTTTTCAAATGTTTAGTGAGAGACATTAACCGAATACCGCTGAAAAACGATATCTGTATGTGACAATGTTGACTTGTGTACTAGCACGATCCGTGGTTTTGAACCCCAGCACTAGTGTGTATATTTTGATAAGTTTGATCGGGCACATTAGTCGGGAATATGTCTGCTAACAGTCTTACTGCTGTCGGCCTCAACCAGGCGTTTTCCCCGCCATTATTTTGCAATCTGGCATATGGGGAGGGGGGTACCCATTGAACCAATCCACTGGAAATGATTCCATATCCAAACGCAGGTAACTAATTTTCTCTAACAATCGCCCAGTTTTTATAATGATCTTGTAAACGTACAGTGTGTATGCGCCGTTAGCTTTCATACTTGGGTCTCACTGAACTTGTGTATGAATGTCACGTATGTTGTTATCGTGTCCCGATATATCATATATGTCCGGGACCCGTCTGCTTTACAGTACAGTGTACCTACATCTAGATCTAACCACGTCTATATTAGAGCGTTCTTATGGCTCATTACACAGCCAAGAAAGGGTGACTACAATTTAACTGACCAGGGAATTGTGATTATATGTTGCCATGCTGGCAAATCATTTATCCTGTTTGTATTTTGACAATTTTTTAAAATTATTTTCTATAAATTTCTTGGGGAGACCAAGAACAGCGCTAAAATCCATTCCTTCATATTCGAGAACCCACACTCACACCCATGGCATATACTACCCACCTATATACTCTCTTAGGCACACAAATACATACATAAATACATACATACAAAATAGATGTGTTACATCACGTAGCTACACCTAGCTGGTTACATCACGGTCATTGTTTGTCACGTAAAAATCGTATTTTTCTAGCAGCCATCCGACAACAACCAAACATTCAACATGCGTGAAATCGTTCATCTGCAGGCTGGTCAGTGCGGCAACCAGATCGGTGCCAAGGTAAGCTGAAAATTTTGAGTCTTTTTGGAGGGTTTTATTCAAAGATCATGCCGCGGTAGCCGGCCTCCATTTTGTGGGCCACAGTGCCGGGGTCACGTACGCTTTCGTTCCGATTTTCTGAGCACGTACTAAAACGACATGGAGGAAGTGTGCATGAATCAGTCCCACATGGATCTATACTTCACCAGAATTAAATCTACCGGGATATCAGCCTTTTTTTTACTTACTAAACTTGGAATTCCCTGCAGTGTACCCCGCCAAAATTTTTCACCAGATTAAATTTCCCGCCCCTGTTAAATTTTCCACAACATCTAGCGTGAGGCATCCTCCCATGGCAGGGGCAGCGGCTCCGAATTCCTTCTCCACCCCTTACCCCTGCCGAATAACATGGCATCTTCTACTCTGCGACCCGATTCCAGGGACACGCTCTCAGCCAATCACGTATCACAGAGAAAATCTTCAACGCACTTTACATTAATATCTATGAGATGCGCTAGCTATCGGAACCAATCATGTCGGCTATTCAGTGACAAATAAAAACAAACATGGCGTCGTCTCGGGAAGAGAACTTTTGCGATGCAGGCCGCTGCGGGCGTCGGCGGGGCGCTAGCGTGTGCTGGAGGCTGCGCGCGGATCCCGCCGAGCACGGGGAAGGTGTTAACTCGGTGACTTTGCCCCGCACGGCCTCCCCAACGCGTTAACGGGCTCGTCACCGGGCGGCGGCGGAGTCGCCGGCGGGGAGGGTGACGTCCCTTCGCCGCCCAAGTCAGAAATGGGGTCATGCCAAATAAGGCAAGCTCATGAATATTAATATTCCTGGGGTCGTAGAGTAGAAGATGCCATGTTATTCGGCAGGGGTAAGGGGTGGAGAAGGAATTCGGAGCCGCTGCCCCTGCCATGGGAGGATGGCGTGAGGGTAAATGGACAGACCTCCGCCAGCTTCAACATCAACAGCGGTGTGAGACAAGGTTGTGTCCTGGCCCCCATAATCTTCAACACTGCCATAGACTTTGTCATGGGAAGGACCATCTCTCAGAGTGCGTGTGGCGCAAGCTTCGGGAACGTCACCATAACGGACCTTGACTACGCCGATGATGTGGCCATTCTTGCAGAGATCATGCAGGCCCTTCACCTCGCACTCCACATCATGGACTCAGAAACCAGACCTCTCGGACTACAGATCAGCTGGCAGAAAACGAAGGTCCAGAGTCTGAGTGACTACCAACTTCCACCTGCCAACCTCATGATCGAGTCCAACAGCGTAGAAGTGGTGGACAAGTTCACCTACTTTAATAGGAAGCACCATCTCCTCCGACTGTAGAAGCACCGCCGACATCAAGATCCGTATCGGCCGCTCGTCTGCAGCAATGGCCAGTCTGAACCACATCTGGTCCAATGGCCAGATATCCACTGCCACTAAGCTCAGGCTGTACAACAGCTTAGTGCTCGCCGTCCTACCATGGGGCAGAGGCTTGGACCCTCACAGCCACAGAGGAGCGCCACCTGGACACTTTCGACCAAAAATGCCTGCGCAGGATCCTTGGCTACCGCTGGTATGACTTCGTCTCCAACTCCACGGTACGCCAAAAAACTGGTCAGCCGCCCGTCTCCCACAAGATCAGACAGGCCCGCCTGCGACTCTT
>NW_017803268.1:2359362-2360481 GCF_001625305.1 Branchiostoma belcheri
GGGATTACAAGTCAGGGTTTGATTGATGTTTAATTCGAGCGGAATTCCGGTCCAAGTTTTGGATTTTCCGCTGTCCTGTGATATCTGTGCCACCAGACATCCGGTCCCCAAAAATCCCCCAGTTGTCGGTCAGAACAGATGTGGGCCCACCACTTGTTCATTTCTCAGTGTTCTGTTTCTCCCAGTGGACATTGAGTGATGTAGAAACTACGTGAACATTTCTCCCCTCTCACATGGGAATAGGCTGACAAATTTCACAGGGCCCCAGATTAAAGATGATGTCCTATATCGATAAACATTTCAACCCCCACGCAATTTTAGGAGTTAAGGTTGTTACACCCAAAAATCAATAAAAGCTGTCCATGCCAATTTAAAGTTTGCAGTTGGTTTCTTTTATAGTGAGCTCCAGTGGTGGTAGAGTATAGATGTAGATGCTGGTAGTTCATACTTGTAGTTGTACTACTCTTTAGTAACTGTTACAATTTGCAAACCAGGAATGCTAATGTTTTCTTATTTTGTGCCTTTGCAGGTGGGAAGTACGTGCCCAGGGCAGTTCTTGTGGATCTGGAGCCCGGTACCATGGACTCTGTCAGATCTGGTCCCTTCGGACAGATCTTCAGGCCAGACAACTTCGTTTTCGGTAAGTACCTTTTAAAACGTCTTTGGCGTCAAGTTTTTCCCCTTAGAAGTGGCAGTGTTATAGACCTTTGCCTAGCTTAAAAGTGTACTTAGCTGTGTGAGATGGAAAAGCTTAAATAGAAAGTCTCGTGGGAGGGGGACAGGTCCCTTTAAAGTTTAAAAAATTGGTGTGGGTGAACTGGATATGAAATTGCTGGGGTCTGTGCGACCGTTGCTAGTGTAAACAAATTTCTGGTTGCTGCGGCCACCATTGTTAGGGGATGATGTCATGCGTGAGTGGGCAGATAGAATGACAGGATCGAATTTCTGGCGTCCGATTGGCTGGTGTTTGATGACATCACACCGTTGGCAGGTTGAGTAAACAGTAAACAATAGCGGCTCACCTGGCAGGTGAAGTCATGTAAGCACAGTGGGGATGGGCCTTAGATACCAGTGTTTGATGTTTGAATACTCAATCCAAGCCAGTGGATTTTAGCAGCG
>NW_017803268.1:2360501-2362069 GCF_001625305.1 Branchiostoma belcheri
CGGCCGCTCGTCTGCAGCAATGGCCAGTCTGAACCACATCTGGTCCAATGGCCAGATATCCACTGCCACTAAGCTCAGGCTGTACAACAGCTTAGTGCTCGCCGTCCTACCATGGGGCAGAGGCTTGGACCCTCACAGCCACAGAGGAGCGCCACCTGGACACTTTCGACCAAAAATGCCTGCGCAGGATCCTTGGCTACCGCTGGTATGACTTCGTCTCCAACTCCACGGTACGCCAAAAAACTGGTCAGCCGCCCGTCTCCCACAAGATCAGACAGGCCCGCCTGCGACTCTTTGGTCACTTAGCCAGAGCCGAGCCACCCCTGGAAGCTGCCAGTCTACTGAGGGCAGCCACGCCTGCAGGCTGGTCCAGACCCAGAGGCAGACCCAGACGCAGGTGGGGAGACCAGCTGAATGCAGACCTCAGCACAGTGGGCCTTGATACAGCTACAGCCTGGCAGAGGGCGCAGGACAGAACTGGCTGGAAGTCAACTTGGAGAGGCGCGACGCTCCCCGGAGCATGCGGTCCTGAGTGAGTGAGAGTGAGAGTTAAATTTTGACTCCTTGACTCGAAATACAAACTTCATGTGTCCTAGAACACTGACCCTCTTAAGAATTCACCTTACTCTAGTTATTTAAGTGTTAGATATTTTATTTCTAGTTTTGACTCTATTTTAAATTCTCCACTAGTTCTGGGAGGTGATCTCAGACGAGCACGGCATCGACCCCACCGGCACCTACCACGGTGACTCCGATCTTCAGTTGGAGAGGATCAACGTTTACTACAATGAAGCCACAGGTACGACAATATCCACATTTTTCAGCCAGAAATAATGACTAAGTCATAGATTTTACTGATATGAGCGCCAAAATCTTAGAAACCGTTGAAATGAGAGGATGTAACGTCACGCAAATTTGCCACATGTGTCCTGGGGCGTTTTTTGTGTCACCGTTGGTGATGGACCACTTTGACCGTTTTACCTGGAGCGAAAAGTGCATAATTGTCCAATTATTCCCCAAATGTTGCTGGGATTCAAATTTTTAACGACTTTGCCGTTGGGGTTGAGTAATTTCGCTAATTTGTGGGCGGGTGGGATCAGGATGGGAAGAACTCTGGTGGAAAAATGGCGGCTAAAAACCAGACAGTCCCGTGCAGCCAACTCGTCTGAAAAATGGCGGGCGTTTTACATTTTTCAACCACTTCGGATAAAACACGGCTTACGTGAGGGAAAAAGTTACGATTTAAAGGGTGTGGACTATTAGCGGATTACAAGTCAGGGTTTGGTTGATGTTTAGGTTGAGCGGAATTCCGGTCCAAGTTCTGGATTTTCCGCTGTCCTATGATATCTGTGCCACCAGACATCCGGTCCCTAAAAAAATCCCCCCAGTTGTCGGTCAGAACAGATGTGGGCCCACCACTTGTTCATTTCTCAGTGTTCTGTTTCTCCCAGTGGACATTGAGTGATGTGGAAACTACGTGAACATTTCTCCCCTCTCACATGGGAATAGGCCGACAAATTTCACCGGGCCCCGGATTAAAGATGATGTCCTATATCGATAAACATTTC
>NW_017803268.1:2362089-2368466 GCF_001625305.1 Branchiostoma belcheri
GCCATCCCCCAAGGTATCGGACACTGTGGTCGAGCCCTACAACGCCACCCTGTCAGTCCACCAGCTGGTAGAGAACACAGACGAGACCTACTGCATCGACAACGAGGCCCTGTACGACATCTGCTTCCGTACCCTCAAGCTCACAACCCCCACCTACGGTGACCTGAACCATCTGGTGTCTGCAACCATGAGCGGTGTGACCACCTGCCTGCGGTTCCCCGGCCAGCTCAACGCTGATCTCCGCAAGCTCGCCGTCAACATGGTGCCCTTCCCCCGTCTCCACTTCTTCATGCCTGGCTTCGCCCCCCTGACCAGCCGTGGCAGCCTGCAGTACCGCGCCCTGACCGTCCCCGAGCTGACCCAGCAGATGTTCGACGCCAAGAACATGATGGCTGCCTGCGACCCCCGCCACGGCCGCTACCTCACCGTCGCCGCCATGTTCCGTGGCCGCATGTCCATGAAGGAAGTCGACGAGCAGATGCTGAACGTGCAGAACAAGAACTCCAGCTACTTCGTCGAATGGATCCCCAACAACGTGAAGACCGCCGTGTGCGACATCCCACCCCGCGGCCTGAAGATGTCCGCCACCTTCGTCGGCAACAGCACCGCCATCCAGGAGCTGTTCAAGCGCATCTCCGAGCAGTTCACCGCTATGTTCCGCCGCAAGGCTTTCTTGCATTGGTACACCGGCGAGGGCATGGATGAGATGGAGTTCACCGAGGCCGAGTCCAACATGAACGACCTGGTGTCTGAGTACCAGCAGTACCAGGACGCCACCGCCGAGGAGGAGGGAGAGTTTGATGAGGAGGAAGAGGAGGGTGATGAGCTGGCTTAAGCCTCCATCCCTCCCCTCTCATCCCCACACCCCCCTCCCCACATCTCTTCAACAACAACGCGGACTCAAATCACCCATCAACTTTCCTTTCCTTCAAGGACTTGTAGCAACTGACTCAAACCAAAAAAAAAGTAGAATCCATGTATTGAATTTCATATATTATTTTCTGTCTTTGCTGTCCACAACATTGTCTTGAGTTGCAGATCATGACTTGAAATGCTGAGGTGTTTCACCTTGTACTATTTGTAACACAATAAATCTTTCTTGACACTTTGTACACAGTTGTGTTTGTCTTCTGTCTGGAAGGTTGCTAAGTTTATTTCATTAGTCAGGTCCAAGTTATTCCTATCTTAGACAGGAGCAGACCAAAGTACACTTTAGAAAGGGACTGACCTTAGGGCATGAATGAATTTCTATGCAAACAGAAGTAAAAACATCCCCCTTCTGTATCTAGGCAGTATTCCTATTTCACATGAGTAAAGTCCAAGGATATAACTTGAGTACACTTAGCTTTAGAATTGCCCAGTTCCTGAAAATAATGATCCTTTCAGTTGGGACTTTGTCATCTAGCAGAAAATTATTTTCTGACTGGTTGAGGTGAAGAATGCCCCTCCCCCATGCAATCAGTCTTTATTCACACAGAAAAATCTATAGACATGGGTTGAGTAAACTGCCAAGTTTCTGATAAAGGTCCTTGTTAGGATTTTGTCATGCATATATGTAGGAAAATTGTTTAGTGGCTGGATAAAGTAAAAGCAGCCCTCCCCCTTCTAGCCAGCCTCCCTGTTTCATACGAAGTTGTGAATGCTGCCCTGTTTCTGAAAGTGTAGACCCTTGCTGTTCAACTGTCTTCGCTTCCAACATTGCCCGGCCTGGAAATCATTTTCTAGCTGACCTGTTTGGACTCATGACCTGTGAGCCAAAAAATATACCCCTGGCCAGAAAACGTTTGATTTTCCTCCTAATATCTGCTTTGAGATGTCGAGTACTAAAAGAGTGACATCAAGGAGGTGGTTTAAATCCATGGTGACACGATTACAAGGAAAACTAGAAAGGCCAATATTTGCTTTGGAGCAAATACAGCGATGGGTTCACCACATTTTACGACATGGCAGGGAAAGAATGGGAAACACAAGGGAAAACAATGATTTACATTGATATAACTATAATATGAAGTAAAATACAACTAAAACAACAGTTGGATAGCTATTCCCTACTTTATTGGTTAGGATTTTTAATTGCATAATGCAAACTGTTGATTTTCAAATAAAAAAAAAACGTCCATGCCCGGCATTCCAATGCTGGAGCAGGAAAGCTTGAAATACCTACCAAAACACTTGAATACAGACATACTGTCAGTATGGAAATGCTTCTGTGCAGGTGTTAATCAAGTTAAATCCCAACAGCCAATCAGCAAGAAGTATAGAGGAAAGCTGCATGCCTATTGGTTGATGCCCTGCATTCCATTCTGATGACTCATGCCCAAACGTGGTAAACAAGGCAGACTAACACAGTAATACATTTGCTATAACACAGCCAAAAAACTCAAATAAAACCATTCTAAAAGCCTGTATCACAATAATTTAAAAAACGCCTAGGGGTATTTGCCCACTGTACCTCCATACCAAATTTCAGGACCTTAGGCCCTAAAATGAAGAAGCTGAATCCATTTAAAGATATGGCAGGAGGAGGAGGAGGAGGAGAAGGAGAAGAAACATCAGAAAAAGCAATATGGTTTCACCACACCACTTCGTGGTGTGGTGAACCCATAATAATGAATTCATAATGGACCAATCTGCCCTCCCCCTACGTCCACCATGGTTAAATGTCCACTAGAAAGCAACTTGTTCACACTCACAGCAATAATCTTAGTTTTGCATTGGATTCTAGTCCAAGGTAGCATCAGGGTACTGAACCGGTTTCAAAGCAAAATGAGATTAGGGCACGTAAAATTTCCTGGGTAGTAGGCGAACACATGTCTCAAGTACTGCATGGAAACACTTTGCTCAACAGCGCCACCATGCGCCGAAATGTCGCACTGCAAGTTGGTAAGGTAAATGTCAGGGTAAATGTGCTGGTATTTACAGGGTTTACATGGTTATAAAAATAACGGTAGCAAGAAAACATTAGGATCGTGCACCCCCCGATACTGAAGCAAGCTTACTCTCCAAGCAGAGGTTTGGGTTTTGGGCTAAGAATTTATTTATTCTTACGCATAGAGCAAATTTGATATGATAAGCCATCATGGGTTGTGGGGGAAAAAAAGGAATAAAAGGCATAAAAACACGCCAAAAATAAGCCAAACCCTAAACCTCTGCTTGGGGAGTAAAGCAAGATATACTAGTACTTTACATAAGTCTTTATCGCGTGTTGACGTGATTCCGATAGGGGTCGCTTTTACGCGGTCCGGTCCCTTGTCTCTTTTTCTACCTCCATGCTCAGAGAAAATCAAATTGGCATGCAAGCCTCTCTTCATCAAGGTTCTGATGGTCTTATAATATTCAAATCACAAATCATATAATATTCAAGTACCTCGATTATTCCATCTTCTCGATCCAAGCCCATTAGTTTTAATTTGCTCATTATTTTGTCAATACTCGCTTCAAAAGTCGTATGTAACGTTGGCGCTGTGGCAGTGGTGGGTACTTGAGTTGCTACAGCTGCATTACCTTAAAAGGCTTAGAAACTCGTATACAAATATGGGGGCGTAATGGTTTGTTTTTTTGTTTTGCTAGTTGTGCTTATACCGTTTGAATACTTTTGCTTTTAAAGGCACCCAATGCAATTTTAGGGCGGCAATACAGGAATATTCTGTACGACGAAATCTGTCTGCTGATAAAATGTATTACCATTTTCTGTCATTTCTTAGTATTTTTCATCATCATTTCATACTTGAAGCTTTTAAAATAGCTCAAAACAAGCTACACAAGGCTAGGAGTCATTTTTTGGTACCACCCGAAATACCACCAAGAAATAGCTAGAACCAGCTTACGATCCAAAACAGCAGTTTTCCATCAGCGACATCGCATTTATGCCTCACAAATATCAGTATGCGAATTATATTGGGATAGTTAAAGAGTTTGACTTGTTCCAACACAAAAAGGGAACTCACCATAAATTTTCGGCTGATCCCGTCAACCTTCGTCAGATTTGTGATGCAGTCGCTGACTTTCCGGAAGTCGGAAACGTGATGACGTCAGGAGTGCATCAAAAGTGGTGGGAAGACACTCCTGACAAAAATCAGTATGTCAAAAGAGCGCCTTCCACTTCATATGCAAAAAGATTCTGCGCTGAGAAGAAGCAGTTCAAAGAATGAATTGTGTTGGACGAAATTTTACAACAAAGAGAAAAATCTTCACTTCCTACTTTCCCAAACTTCCTGTGCAATTATAAATATAATGAAGCCACTCTTACTACTGATTGTATATCGTGCCATTCACTGGATCATAATTGAGGTAAACCTTTGCTAACAATCGGTATTAAACAAGCCGTAGGCTAACAAGCAGTGGGAAGTGCAAATGAGCGGAAAATCCTTGTTTCAAGATTTGAATCAGAACTATTCAAAACTCAGCAATGAAATAAAAACGTTTTGTGAATTCCGGATCTGAAAACAATTAATGATGATACCATTTCCTTGTAGGCTGGAGGAAGTGAGGCCTTCTCTCATTCTCTCAGCCTGTCCTGCGTCACATCATATCTTTGGTTGCAGAAATATGAAATGGCAAAACCTCTACGTATTTCCGGTAGGTTTGAAATATCAAATTTCTTGCTGACGTTAGTTAGACTTGTCAAGAAACCACTTTTATACGATATTTCGTCTTTTTCCCCACAGATTTTAGGAACTGAAATGCGTTTGTTGTAATTGTGGCGGCGCGTAGTCACGTATGTAACAACAAGGACATTTAGAAGCCTATTACGCACGTCTAATTGTGCGATGTTCGTCCAGAACAGCTGATGTCTGTTTTTCCTCTGTAAACTTAAATGAATATCAGTCATTTCTCACTAGCTGACAGGAGCGGACAGGTCTGCACTGGACGAGGTAAAGGTGCGTTGGACTCTTCAATTTTTCTTTTACGAAATCTGATGATGACAAAGTCCTGTTCTGAGTGCATAAGGGCCATGTCATTCTAGCCTCTACCAGGCTTCAGGGGGCGGCTGGAAAGAGTAGAAATCGGCCAAAAAGAGAGATAGCATGCTAGGGGAGTTGGTCTGCTAAAGAGAACAGTTTGCCGCTCCTTTCCAGTCGCCTTCCGAAGCCTGGTAGAGGCTTGGGGTGCGGCGAACTGTTCTCTCAACGGACAAACTCCCTTGGCATGCTTATTTCTCGATTTGGCCGATTTCTACTCTTTCCAGTCGCCTCCCCAAGCCTGGTAGAGGCTAATTCAGCGACTGCATCACAAATCTGATGAAGGTTGACGGGATCAGCCGAAAATTTATGGTGAGTTCCCTTTTTGTGTTGGAACAAGTCAAACTCTTTAACTATGGATTCTACCAACACAGATGAGCTTTCATTCGAATATATTGGGATAGGGTTGATCTAACTTTAATACTACAATTTGAAAAAATGACTCCGAAAATATGGTTTTACTAACCTGACATCGCTTTGGGTGCCTTTAGAATGAACAGGGTACTTGGATGATTGTGCACACCTTGATAATGTTAAGATTCTACATACTCACCTGTATGGAAGGGTAAAGGTCATTATATCTGTTATGTATCTGTATCGGTATAGCTGCAGGTATAACCGGCATAACACACCAGCTTCGCAGGCACGCGGCGCGGCGGCAGCTGGCTACATTACACCGAACGACTTGTTACAACTAACCTTTGAACGTCTAACTCTAAACATTGTCCAATCATTGCAAAGAAGAAGTTGTATTTCCAGTACATGGAAAATAACAAGCCTAAAATGTCAAGGGAGAATTTAATCCAAATTGTCAAAGATAACGACGTCCGTCTTACCAAGGAGGTTTAAAATTTAAAACCTCCTTGGTCTTACTGACAGATACTGAAGCACTTCAATCTATTTGGCATATCATTAAAGTGTTACTGAAATCTAGTCTCATCTATCATTCATATAAAAATTTGATATTCCCTTAAAACAACTATGCAATTTTAAAACCAATTTTCCGACAAAAATCGCTAAAACGGCGCCCTAAAATTGTCTACTTTGAGCCATCTCGGGGGACTAATTAGAACCAGGCGTGACGTCATTCCGATGAGTCCCCGATAGGAGAAGCCACTCTTACTACTGATTGTATATCGTGCCATTCACTGGATCATAATTGGGGTATTAACGTAGTCACATATGACGTGAAACGACGTAACAACGCACGTCTAATTGTGCGATGTTCGTCCAGAACAGCTGATGTCTGTTTTTCCTCTGTAAACTTAAATGAATATCAGTCATTTCTCACTAGCTGGCAGCAGCGGACAGGTCTGCACTGGATGAGGTAAAGGTGTGTTGGACTCTTCAATTTTTTTACGAAATCTGATGATGACAAAGTCCTGTTCTGAGTGCATAAGGGCCATGTCATTCTAG
>NW_017803268.1:2368486-2376580 GCF_001625305.1 Branchiostoma belcheri
TTCCGTGGCCGCATGTCCATGAAGGAAGTCGACGAGCAGATGCTGAACGTGCAGAACAAGAACTCCAGCTACTTCGTCGAATGGATCCCCAACAACGTGAAGACCGCCGTGTGCGACATCCCACCCCGCGGCCTGAAGATGTCCGCCACCTTCGTCGGCAACAGCACCGCCATCCAGGAGCTGTTCAAGCGCATCTCCGAGCAGTTCACCGCTATGTTCCGCCGCAAGGCTTTCTTGCATTGGTACACCGGCGAGGGCATGGATGAGATGGAGTTCACCGAGGCCGAGTCCAACATGAACGACCTGGTGTCCGAGTACCAGCAGTACCAGGACGCCACCGCTGAGGAGGAGGGAGAGTTTGATGAGGAGGAAGAGGAGGGGTGATGAGGCTGGCTTAAGCCTCCATCCCTCCCCTCTCATCCCCACACCCCCCTCCCACATCTCTTCAACAACAACAACGCGGACTCAAATCACCCTTCAACTTTCCTTTCCTTCATGGACTTGTAGCAAGTGACTCAAACCAAAAAAAAAAGTAGAATCCATGTATTGAATTTCATATATTATTTTCTGTCTTTGCTGTCCACAACATTGTCTTGAGTTGCAGATCATGACTTGAAATGCTGAGGTGTTTCACCTTGTACTATTTGTAACACAATAAATCTTTCTTGACACTTTGTACACAGTTGTGTTTGTCTTCTGTCTGGAAGGTTGCTAAGTTTATTTCATTAGTCAGGTCCAAGTTATTCCTATCTTAGACAGGAGCAGACCAAAGTACACTTTAGAAAGGGACTGACCTTAGGGCATGAAGGAATTTCTATGCAAACAGAAGTAAAAACATCCCCATCTAAGCAGTGTTCCTGTTTCACATGAGTAAAGTCTATGGATATAGGCTGAGTACACTTTTTTTGCCCAGTTTCTGAAAATAATGCTTCTTGCAGTTAGGACTTGTCAGCTAGCTAGAAAAATTAATTTGTGGCTGGCTGAAGTAAAGACAGCCAACTTCCCCCTATGCAGTCAGTCTTGTTCACACAAAAGTGAAGTCTATAGATATAAGATATAGTTGAGTACACTTAGGTTCAGAACTGACAAACTGCAAATTTCTGATAAAGGTCCTTGTTAGGACTTTATTGTTAAGCATAGGGTCTATAGGGTTGGAAAATTGTTCTGTGGCTGGCAAAAGTAAAAGCAGCTCTTCCCCCTTCTAGCCAGTGGTCCTGCTTCGTACGAAGTTCTGAATGCTGACCAGTTTCTGAAAATGAAGCCCCTTGCTGTTCGGCAATGTCTGGCCTGGAAAATCATTTTCTAGCTGGCCATTTCGCGAATTCGAACTCATGACCTGTGTGCCAAAAAATAGACTCCTGTCACTCACCCACTCCTGTCCAGAAAATAATTGATTTTCGTCCTCTAATATCTGCTTGGAGATATTCAGTACTAAACAGTGTCACCAAGGAGGTCAAAATACTTGGTGACATGAAGAACGCACGTAAAATTTACTGGCGAGTAGAACACACAAGTCACAACATCGAAACACTTAGCTCAACAGCGCCACCATGCGTCGAAAAGTCGCACTGCAAATTGGTAAGGTACTAATAATGTGCGGGCCCTTTTGTTGGAATTTACAGCGTTTTGGTTGTGGTCTCTCAGAACATCTCAGATCATTTTAGATACATGTAAATGGTTATAAAACTAATGGTAGCAAGAAAACATTACGACCGTCCACCCCCGATACTCAAGCAAGATTACTCTCCGAGCAGAGGTTTGGGTTTTGGCCTCCTAAGAACCCATGGGTTGGGGGTTGGGGTGGAGAAACTCCGATAAAAGGCCAAAAAAACACGCCATAAATGAGCCAAAACCCAAACCTCTGCTTGAGTAAAGTTAATAGAGTTAATAGAGTTAATAGGTCTTTATCGCGTGTTGAAGTGATTCCGATAGGGGTCGCTTTTACTCGGTCAGGTCCCTTGTTGAAGCCTCATATGCCAAAACAGCATAAAGTCAGTAATCTCCAAGCAGATCCCAGGGTGGCAAAAGACAGTATCAAATTGGCCAGACAGTATCCATTGGCCAGAGAGGGTCCAATACGCCACCCAAGGCGTATCAAATTGGCTCCTCTCTGGCCAATGGATACTGACTGGCCAATTTGATACTACTGATTTTTGCCACCCTAGGATCTGCTTGGAGATTACAAAGTCAGTACATGTATCTAGTAGGCAAGACAGTATACAATAGTCTGTCGATTTCTACCTCCATGGTTGATGTATTGAATATTAGAGAAGTTGACTCAAGTTAGAAACAGATTCATATCTTGAACTTTGCTAGTATTCCAGTTGCAAGTCTCCGTTTCTTCTTCTGAGCACGTTACTAGTATATCTTGACTTGATAGTTTACTGTATTAGTATGTTTATATTGTGTATGTTTAATCTTTGTATTGTTTGGCACCCGAAATCAGCTATGCTGCCTGGGTGGCCAATGTATTGTATTGTTACAATTGAATCAAAATAAAATACTACTATATATTTTTTGAAACGTTGTCAGAGAATATGAAATTGGCATGCATGCAGGCCACTGTTCACCAAGATTTTCCTGCACAAATCATATAATATTCAAGTACCTCAATTATTCTCCAAAATCTTCTCCAAGCCCATTAGTTTTAGTTTGCTCATTATCTTGTCAATACTTCAAAAGTCCTATGTAACGTTGGCGCTGTGGCAGTGGTGGGTACTTCAGTTGCTACTAGTGCTGCATACCGGTTCACTGGACTTGGATCCGGACTTGTAAGAATGTTTAGGTTTAAGTCCAAAAAAACCTATAAGTCAAGAACCGAGTCCGGAGTTATTACCATAAAAGACCATTTCACATACCCCTTTTCTTTCCAAACCACTTAAAACCTTCTGTAGATTGCAAAATCTTTGCTGCAAAATGAAGAAAACATTGCCATTGGGCATCGTCAAGTACTGGCCTCTATGTTATGTGGCCAAAGTTTCACCCAGACAACATTGCAAGGTTGCCAACATGCAATTTTGTATATGCCATGGGTTTAGGTCCAGACTTACAAGTCCGGAACTGAACCTAAACCTCTGGACTTGAATCCGGACCTGAACCTAAAATTGGGTTTAGGTATGCATCACTAGTTGCTACAGCTGCATTACCTTAAAAGGCTTAGAAACTCGTATACAAGTGTCTTCCCGCCACTTTTGATGCACTCCTGACGTCATCACGTTGCCACGGTAACGCGTTGGAGTACATCATGTTACAATTTCATAGTAAGAGGGATTTAGACTCCTGTCTGACCATATGTATGAATGTGTTTGAGTAAGAATTAATTTATTCTTCGATTTTAACCGTCGGAATATCTCAAGCGGTTCAATGACTTATATCGTGAATCACTTGTTCACGTATAAGGCGCTTACGCAAGTGAATAATAACCTTCATCCTGTAACTGTGTTAAATACAAACATGCTATGATAATATTTTCTCTCTTCTTTGTGGATGAACCTATGTTATTGGCGCTGTGGCAGTGGTGGGTACTTGAGTTGCTACAGCTGCATTACCTTAAAAGGCTTAGAAACTCGTATACAAATATGGGGGCGTAATGGTTTTTTGTTGTTGTTGTTTTGCTAGTTGTGCTTATACCGTTTGAATACTTTTGCTTTTAAAGGCACCCAATGCAATTTTAGGGCGGCAATACAGGAACATTCTGTACGACGAAATCTGTCTGCTGATAAAATGTATTACCATTTTCTGTCATTTCTTAGTATTTTTCATCATCATTTCATACTTGAAGCTTTTAAAATAGCTCAAAACAAGCTACACAAGACTAGGAGTCATTTTTTGGTACCACCCGAAATACCACCAAGAAATAGCTAGAACCAGCTTACGATACAAAACAGCAGTTTTCCATATCAGCGACATCGCATTTATGCCTCACAAATATCAGTATGCGAATTATATTGGGATAGTTAAAGAGTTTGACTTGTTCCAACACAAAAAGGGAACTCACCATAAATTTTCGGCTGATCCCGTCAACCTTCGTCAGATTTGTGATGCAGTCGCTGACTTTCCGGAAGTCGGAAACGTGATGACGTCAGGAGTGCATCAAAAGTGGCGGGAAGACACTCCTGACGTATGTCAAAATCAGTATGTCAAAAGAGCGCCTTCCACTTCATATGCAAAAAGATTCTGCGCTGAGAAGAAGCAGTTCAAAGAACGAATTGTGTTGGACGAAATTTTACAACAAAGAGAAATATCTTCACTTCCTACTTCCCTAAATTTCCTGTGCAATTATAAATATAATGAAGCCACTCTTACTACTGAATGTATGTCGTGCCATTCACTGGATCATGATTGAGGTAAACCTTTGTTAACAATCGGTAAGGCCACAACGCCTTAATTTTATGGATGACATCCGCGCGCGCACTGATTTTCACTGTTGTCGAGAAAAAGATCACGTCCTCCGAGGCTCTGGTCTGGCTCTAGGCCTGGATAGTCCATGGTACTTAGCGACAATACGGAGCCGGTGGTAACTCTGGAGGATGGCATCCACAGGGGTGTCAAAGAATTAATCAGAATTGTACGGAATTCATACGATCCTTACTAGAAACATACGAAGTTTACATACAGTGCCGATTCATAAATTCCGCAAAACGCCAGCATGTGCAGGCTTGTTGTGTCTTATACGTCGCTATGTACTGCCGCAAATTCACAATACCAGCTTTGTATACCTGTGGTTTAGTAGCTTTTTTATTTTTGGTAGGACTTTTTTTATTCGCCCGCGAGCACTAGTTTGGTGGTCTTCAGAGGATGTCATCCATAGAATTAAGACGGTGTGGCCTAACGAGCCTTAAGCTAACAAGCAGTGGGAGGTGCAAATGGACGGGATATCCGTGTTTCAAGATTTGAATCAGAACCATTCAAAAACTTTGCAATGGAATAAAAACGTTTTGTGAATTCCGGATCTGAAAACAATTAAAGATGATACCATTTCCTTGTAGGCTGGAGGAAGTGAGGCCTTGTAGGCTGGAGGAAGTGAGGCCTTGTAGGCTGGAGGAAGTGAGACGTTCCACACAGGAACTGGACTTGTCACAACATTCTCTCAGCCTGTACTTAGTTTCTGTCCTACGTCAGATCATACCTTTGGTTGCAGAAATATGAAATGGCAAAACCTCTACGTATTTCCTGTAGGTTTGAAATCTCAGATTTCTTGCTGACGTTAGTTAAACTTGTCAAGAAACCACTTTTATACAATATTTCGTCTTTTCCCCCACATATTTTAGGAACTGACACGTATGTAACAACAAGGACATTTAGAAGCCTATTACGCACGTCTAATTGTGCGATGTTCGTCCAGAACAGCTGATGTCTGTTTTTCCTCTGTAAACTTAAATGAATATCAGTCATTTCTCACTAGCTGGCAGCAGCGGACAGGTCTGCACTGGATGAGGTAAAGGTGTGTTGGACTCTTCAATTTTTTTTACGAAATCTGATGATGACAAAGTCCTGTTCTGAGTGCATAAGGGCCATGTCACTCTAGCCTCTACCAGGCTTCAGGGGGCGGCTGGAAAGAGTAGAAATCGGCCAAAAAGAGAGATAGCATGCTAGGGGAGTTGGTCTGCTAAAGAGAACAGTTTGCCGCTCCTTTCCAGCCGCCTTCCGAAGCCTGGTAGAGGCTTGGGGTGCGGCGAACTGTTCTCTCAACGGACAAACTCCCTTGGCATGCTTATTTCTCGATTTGGCCGATTTCTACTCTTTCCAGTCGCCTCCCCAAGCCTGGTAGAGGCTAATTCAGCGACTGCATCACAAATCTGACGAAGGTTGACGGGATCAGCCGAAAATTTATGGTGAGTTCCCTTTTTGTGTTGGAACAAGTCAAACTCTTTAACTATGGATTCTACCAACACAGATGAGCTTTCATTCGAATATATTGGGATAGGGTTGATCTAACTTTAATACTACAATTTGAAAAAATGACTCCGAAAATATGGTTTTACTAACCTGACATCGCTTTGGGTGCCTTTAGAATGAACAGGGTACTTGGATGATTGTGCACACCTTGATAATGTTAAGATTCTACATACTCACCTGTATGGAAGGGTAAAGATCATTATATCTGTTATGTATCTGTATCGGTATAGCTGCAGGTATAACCGGCATAACACACCAGCTTCGCAGGCACGCGGCGCTGCGGCAGCTGGCTACATTACACCGAACGACTTGTTACAACTAACCTTTGAACGTCTAACTCTAAACATTGTCCAATCATTGCAAAGAAGAAGTTGTATTTCCAGTACATGGAAAATAACAAGCCTAAAATGTCAAGGGAGAATTTAATCCAAATTGTCAAAGATAACGACGTCCGTCTTACCAAGGAGGTTTAAAATTTAAAACATCCTCGGTCTTACTGACAGATACTGAAGCACTTCAATCTATTTGGCATATCATTAAAGTGTTACTGAAATCTAGTCTCATCTATCATTCATATAAAAATTTGATATTCCCTTAAAACAACTATGCAATTTTAAAATCAATTTTCCGACAAAAAATCGCTAAAACGGCGCCCTAAAATTGTCTACTTTGAGCCATCTCGGGGGACTAATTAGAACCAGGCGTGACGTCATTCCGATGAGTCCCCGAAAGGAGAAGCCACTCTTACTACTGATTGTATATCGTGCCATTCACTGGATCATAATTGGGGTATTAACGTAGTCACATATGACGTGAAACGACGTAACAACGCACGTCTAATTGTGCGATGTTCGTCCAGAACAGCTGATGTCTGTTTTTCCTCTGTAAACTTAAATGAATATCAGTCATTTCTCACTAGCTGGCAGCAGCGGACAGGTCTGCACTGGATGAGGTAAAGGTGTGTTGGACTCTTCAATTTTTTTTACGAAATCTGATGATGACAAAGTCCTGTTCTGAGTGCATAAGGGCCATGTCATTCTAGCCTCTACCAGGCTTCAGGGGGCGGCTTGAAAGAGTAGAAATCGGCCAAAAAGAGAGATAGCATGCTAGGGGAGTTGGTCTGCTAAAGAGAACAGTTTGCCGCTCCTTTCCAGCCGCCTTCCGAAGCCTGGTAGAGGCTAAAGCCATTCAGCAGTATGTGGACAGATGAGTATGTGGCCTTTTCCTAGCCTATAGCTACTCTCCAAGCAGAGGTTTGGGTTTTGGGGTTTTTTTTGCATGTTTTTAGGCTTTTTTTATCGGTTTTATCAGTGTTTTTTTTGCACTGGAATTTTTTTTTCACCCAGTGCAAAAAAGAAACCCCGATAAAAAAAACGCGCCAAAAAGGAGAGTAGCCTATACCAGACTTCGGGAAGCGGCTGGAATGTAGCCCGAGTGTCAGCCCGCTCGGACGGTCCGGTCGGACGAAAGCTAAGCCTGTTAGATGCTAGCATTCTCTTTTATATACCGATTGATGCAGAAGAGTGGTAATTCCATTAAGTACTTCTTTGTACTGATTGCATGACCGATTGCATGTACACGGACCAACGACGTGGAGTCCAGATCCTTCCGTTGACCCAGGTACGCTGGACGTAGTCCGCCAGGGTGGTCAGGGCGCCTGCTGACTTCCTCCTCAGCTCTTCTAGTGCTGGTGGAATGGCGGCCGCTGGCAAAAAGTGTCTCACCCATGACCCATGAGTGTACACGCTGGTCCTCCCGGTATGCCGTCTGTAGTCCATACTCCTGTACCTTCCTCCAGACCGCCTGGCACCAATGGAATGCGCACCCTTTCAGTCGTGCACCAGGAAACACGGATGCAAACGCCTGCCAAGCATTCTTGCAGTTCGATGTCAGCAGGCAGTGCGTTTTGCAGTTCTAGGAGTACGGATCGGTAGTCAATCTCGCGTTTGCTAGACATGAAGGCGTACGCGAGGGGAACTTGCTTGATGACGTCTCCACTTCTGATGAACGCGTGCACCGAGAACAATTGGTAGAAAGGGGCACGCACAACCTTGAAGGTAGAGTCAATATACCAACGACGGGCTTGTGCGAGGAGGCGAAGCTGGTACGGGGTTGCAAACAGGATGTGTCTTGCTGACGTTGTTGCGGTCGACACGTCGATGTCCCGAACCAGGAAATCTTCCTGGATGTATTCTT
>NW_017803268.1:2376600-2437085 GCF_001625305.1 Branchiostoma belcheri
TTTTTTTTTGCACTGGAATTTTTTTTCACCCAGTGCAAAAAGAAACCCCGATAAAAAAAACGCGCCAAAAAGGAGAGTAGCCTATACCAGACTTCGGGAAGCGGCTGGAATGTAGCCCGAGTGTCAGCCTTTTTAGCTTTCGTCCGCTCGGACGGTCCGGTCGGACGAAAGCTAAGCCTGTTAGATGCTAGCATTCTCTTTTATATACCGATTGATGCAGAAGAGTGGTAATTCTTTGTACTGATTGCATGACCGATTGCATGTACACGGACCAACGACGTGGAGTCCAGATCCTTCCGTTGACCCAGGTACGCTGGACGTAGTCCGCCAGGGTGGTCAGGGCACCTGCTGACTTCCTCCTCAGCTCTTCTAGTGCTGGTGGAATGGCGGCCGCTGGCAAGAAGGGGAGTCCCATGACCCGTCTCACCCATGAGTGTACACGCTGGTCCTCCCGGTATGCCGTCTGTAGTCCATACTCCTGTACCTTCCTCCAGACCGCCTGGCACCAATGGAATGCGCACCCTTTCAGTCGTGCACCAGGAAACACGGATGCAAACGCCTGCCAAGCAGGTGCTTCAAAGTCCATCACGCATTCTTGCAGTTCGATGTCAGCCGGCAGTGCATTTTGCAGTTCTAGGAGTATACGGATCGGTAGTCAATCTCGCGTTTGCTGGACATGAAGGCGTACGCGAGGGGAACTTGCTTGATGACGTCTCCACTTCTGATGAACGCGTGCACCGAGAACAATTGGTAGAAAGGGGCACGCACAACCTTGAAGGTAGAGTCAATATACCAACGACGGGCTTGTGCGAGGAGGCGAAGCTGGTACGGGGTTGCAAACAGGATGTGTCTTGCTGACGTTGTTGCGGTCGACACGTCGATGTCCCGAACCAGGAAATCTTCCTGGATGTATTCTTCATCAAGTTCAAAGTCCAAATCTTGGGGTTCGGCCGGACGATGCTTGGACTTAGCACGGTTGACACGTCGAATCAGGGCGGCGTGACTCGGCAAGCCCGGATTGTCTGCATTGGTTTCCATCACCTCATCCACGAGATTAGATGCAGGTTCGAAGATCTGTTGTTGGGCCTTCTCTCTTATCTCCGACGTGATTTTGGCGCGGATCTCTGCGTCTTGGTGTGCTGGATGGAGGTGATCTGGCAGGCCTGGTTGGAACACATCTCCTGTCTGCACTACCGTTGCAGGACAGACGATGTTCTTGTTGCGAACGGCGCATCGCCAATGGATCGTTGTCTGCGTTTCCCGCTTGAAGGTATAGCTGTAGCCATCACTGCTGATTAGCTTGCCCTTGCCTCTTTGTGACGCTCCGGGAACTAGAAGGTAGGTTGTAACCGGCGTGTCGTATGTGACTTGTGGGTCTACAAATGTCTCGTCGTCCGGATGCTGCTGAGATAGTTCATGTATGTCCTCGACATCTGACACGGTCTCGTGGCTAAAGTCTGACATACACTCGTCTTCGCCGGGTTCGTCAAGCTCGGGCTCGGGTTCGTCAAGCTCGGGCTCGGGTTCGTCAAGCTCGGGCTCGGGTTCGTCAAGCTCTTCACGCTCCAGGCTGGGCTGCGCGCTTTCGTCAGTCTCCAAACTCAGACGCGTGCTTTCGGCTGCAGGTGGCACATCCATGTCCATGGAAGGGGCTTCTTCCCTGGAGGGCTGAGAGCACTGGATGCATTTCCAGTAGGGCTGCGTACCTAAACGTAACATCAGGTACAGGTACATGTACCGGTACAGAGGTTTAGGTACAGGTCCGGACCTGTACCTGTACCCATGGAGGTAAAAATTACCTCCATGCTGTACCTGATACAGACACAACACAAAAGCAACAAAGGTCGCCAATATGGAGGGAAGGGATAATGACTGACCTCTAACCTGATTTGAGTTTGTTGACCAATCACAACCCTGGATCAGCCACACTCTCGCGATGTCTCGTGAGACTGAGGATCTCAAATCAATCGACGGTGTTTACGTCTTTTCCAGTGCTAATTTTTCGTCTTTGTGGTAGGATTTACCTATCTTTAGTCATATACATGGTGTAAACTAGCTATTTCGGTATTCCTGATCCGGTATTTTGGACCTGTACCGAAACGATTTTTACGGTATTGGACCGGTACAGTGTACCGGTCCGCAGCCCTAATTTCCAGGCTACCAATTCTTGATCAGCCTCCCCCTGGGCCATTCGTCTGTAGAGATCCCTAGTGATCCCTATAACAAACAAAAAATAATTAATAACTTGCAGACGCACGAAAAAGTGTTTGGTACCCCTGTCATCAGATGAATTTTATATAACAACAATACTATTTTTGAAATTACATAACAGAACTAAAGAGAGGGGACAAACTTCTTTGAAAATTGTTACATGTGTTACACTTATGTAATCTCCTCAGACACTACACATTTCATTTATGTACAACCATTATAAATGTGGCTTTTGTCATATGGCCATCTGGCATATCAATCTAAAGACCGTGGACTAGCAACATACATGTATTATGAAGACTTTGAGTTTTTTGAAGTCTCAAACCATGTATAACATGCAAAATGTATAACATGTACCATGTATAAGATGCAAAATGTTAAATCATATTACTTGACATAATACATATTGTTAACTCCAATTTTATTTCATGCTTTTGGGTAATAACTTATCTGAATTATTTTGACAATGTTTTTGTACAGAATCAAACTGCAACAATTTTCAAAAATTTTTACTTTTAAGAAAAGTCTAGAAAAATTGTGCCATGGCTTTTATTCATTCAAAATTCTCACTAAAATTGACATGGAATCTAGTACAAATGTATCTCTTAAAAATTAAAAAAAAAACGGATTAAGCAATCAAAATTAACTGGTATCTATCATACTTTACATTGATTAAATGTAAGTTAAACAGAAGGATTCTCTTACCTGTCTGACAAGTACGGTGCTGCCACTGATCGCATTCGCATTGCAATGCCTCCTGTCGAATCGTTTTCCTGCATGCTACACAAGTTACCATGGCTGTCGCTCTCCGGTACACTAAATGACTGGACTTTCTTGGATCCCGTTATATGGCCAAGCAATTCAATAGTTCTGTTGTCTAACAAAAAGATTCGCGGTCTCTGTTGAAGTCATGGTGATTGCCCAAGCCGGCGGTTTGTGACTTCACAAAGCCTCAAAGTCTACAGTTCGAAGTTGTCTAACAAAAAGACGCGGTCTCTATTAAAGTCATGGTGATTGCCCAAGCCGGCGGTTTGGGACTTAAAAAAAAACTCAAAGTCTACAGTTCTAAGTTGTCTAACAAAAAGACGCGGTCTCCATTAAAGTCATGGTGATTGCCCACGCCGGCGGTTTGAGACTTCAAAAAACCTCAAAGTCTTCAGTCCGATGTAGTCTTACACGCAGTGCATGATGGTGTAGCTTGGGTTGGGAAATCCGCCATTTTGATTTCCCATTTCCTACGGCGAAACGCCTAGTATGTCCCTAGTTTAAATACCAGTTATGAGCGGTTGCATCTTTGCGGGAAATCAACGAACTCAAGGGAAATGAGTGTCTGTGGAATATAACAAAGTTATGAAAGAACGTTGGGCTCATAACGCTAGACACTGTTTGTTTTAATTTCATGTCCCGTCCGGAAGTGCACGGTTATGCTAACACACGACAAGATTTGTGGCTGACCTACACACATACAAGAAGTATGACTGAGCTTTATTTACAAATACGCATACAGTAAGCAGAACATGTTTACAAAGACCCGGTGTGTAAGTGTATATGCTTGTAAATAGTGTGTGAGACTCAGCTAGCGACCTCACTTATAATCTTTGGCGAGCCCGATGATGACGAGCCCGCCAGCCGAAGGGTCCGTCGCTAAAGATCCGTCGCTAAAACACCCGGCGAGCAAAGAAAAAAAATCGAAGGTGAGTGTTTTTCTTATATTTTGCGTTGACAGGGCGGTGGGCCGAGTTGACCAGGGCGATGGGCCGAGTTCACCAGGCAGATGGTCCGAGTTGACCAGGGCGGTGGGCCGAGTTGACAGGGCGGTGGGCCGAGTTCACCAAATTTGCGATGGGCCGAGTTGGTAATGGTCCGAGTCGTCCTGATTCCCTTGGTCAAACCCTGTATAAAAGCTTTCAGCAGGGCAGATGCAGCTGTGGCCTATCTATAGCCTCCTCGTTAACACTTGATGAAGAACCAAAACGCAAAAGTCTTTGTTATATCCATTGGTCCAGTAGCCTGGGTACCATCCAGAGCTAGCTATATTATCTCATTTTTTTTAGTTCAGATAACTATTTCATTCCATACACGTGCTAAGAACCTTTACCTGTGTTAACACATAATTTTTTCTAACTAATAAAAGTTAGAGGGGTGTTAACTCATTTTTTCACTAGTAGAAGTTACATGAAATCTCTTATTAGTGAAACAATGAGTTAGAGGGGTGTTAACTCATTTTTTTCACTAGTAGAGATTGTATGAAATCTCTTACTAGTGAAAAAATGAGTTAGAGGGATGTTAACTAATTTTTTCACTAATATATGATAATTCATTGGGCTAAAAGTACAAACTATGCATTAGCACCACTTTTTCTGTTAACACGTGTTTTACCCACTTTTTCCAATCTAACTAAATAAATGTGCTAAATAATCAAGTCTTACCAACTGGTCGGTAGCGACTGTGGGAGCGGTATAAAACTAACCAGGGTGGTACCCAGGCTATTGGGCCAGCCCCTGTGTGCTAAATAACGCCATATTTACATTTAAGGACCATGTCGTTTAGCAGGGCAACTGTGGCCTCCTCCGTAACACCGAAGAGCCAAAAGTCCATTTAACTTCTACTCAGAGTACTCGATTTGTAACCCGGGGAGGTCGTGAGTTCAAACCCCGGCCGGGTCATACCAAAGACTTTTTGATAAATGGTACATACTGCTTTCACAAAGCACAAAGCATTTATGAGGAAGAGTATAGGAAGGTCAAACACATAACACTACCAGCGGGCTAGCCCCCTGCTGTTGTGCTTGCACAACTGTGTGGCCCAAGGGCTACAGAAATGGTCACCACCCATATGCTACGCAAGTAGTGGAACGGAACCTTCTCCTTCACTGTGTACTAGTACTATGATAACAATGATAACTCGTATGCAGCTTCATACAATGGAGCATACTTCATATCATGTAGATGTATGAAATCTGTGTTGCTTTCAAAAGAGGAGAATTTCTGGACATGTATTTGAGATGCTCAGCATGGAAAGTTTTATCTGGTAATTCTACTGCTTATAATTAATTCTCTTACTATCCAAGCAGAGGTTGGTGGGGAAGACTTTGAACTTTCTATCATGCATATGTCCCGTTTTCTGAAGCTACTGTTGGTGGGGAGTAGAGATAAAATGAGCCACATGATAGAAAGGTCACAATCTTCCCCACCAACCTCTGCTTGGAGTGAAATCCATCTCTTTTTATGTTTACCGATGGAAAACATATTGCTTTGCTCAGTTTCTTCTTCTTCTTCTCCAAACAGTGACCTCTGACCTGAACCAATGTTTTGTCTGCTGCCACGGTAACGCGTTGGAGTACATCATGTAACAATTTCATAGTAAGAGGGATTTAGACTCCTGTCTGACCATATGTATGAATGTGTTTGAGTAAGAATTAATTTATTCTTCGATTTTAACCGTCGGAATATCTCAAGCGGTTCAATGACTTATATCGCGAATAACTTGTTCACGTATAAGGCGCTTACGCAAGTGAATAATAACCTTCATCCTGTAGCTGTGTTAAATACAAACACGTTATGATAATATTTTCTCTCTTCTTTGTGGATGAACCTTTGTTATTGTCGTCACGCAGTCTTTCATGACGGAGGTTTCTCACAAGTGCGCGCGACATCGGAAGTTCAAACGACTGTTGAATGACCTCTGAGTCATAGGATTTCTCTCAAGAGAGAGATATTTAGTCTACCGAGGTGTAAAATTAGACTATGTTGTCGAATGTGTAGGTGTATTTATAGTCTTTTTAACATCCGTCTCGAGTGTAAGTGCAACCTGAGCTGTTCAACTTTAGTTTTAAGCGTTGTTGGGATAGTACAGTTAGCCATGAGTCGGACCAGACTACTATAGTAGTAGGTTTGATCTACTGACACTGGGATAGACTCTTACTCTACTGGATAACTTTGAAACTGTGGTGGGTTCTTTATCGTGCATGATGTGTAGCTTTGCTTGTTATACCTTAAATCTTAAATGTAGCCTTACCATGTACGTATACTCTTATGTATGTCATGTATGTGCTTGTACTTGTATATGGCTTGAATCGTCGGGAATTTCCCAGATGTTAATGTTTATGTTTGGTGAATGTTTATTTGAGCTGTAGAGTCAGTGAATTCACTTTCTCATTCATATCCAAGGCCAAAGTGTTGTCTGTTCGGTGTAGTCCGATGATTCTATCTAGACCGACCTGGTTCATTCCGTTATGCATGTGTAGTTCAGAAAAGTATTTTACTATATAGTAAAACGTGTTAATTGGAATCATAAGTAATTCACCACTTGCTGGTGAATTAATGGGATAATAGGAGTGTTTTACAATCTATTTATTTATTTATTGGATTTATTTATTTATTGAATTTATTTATTGTTTTACAATCCTTGTGACAAAATGGGATACTAGTCTTTCCCTTCAATAGCTATCCCATGTAAACAGTACAAGTGTATACGCACGTAGTTAGCACGCTTTTCGAAAAGAAAAAAAAATTAGTACACCTCCTGTGTCCTTCGCATACTTGTCGGCGGAGGGACGATTTTGCTGCCGAGGGAGTTTAGCCGTGGAGAGAAAGTTTCGCACTCGTTGGAGCAAAATCGTCCCTCCGCGGCATATTACTCGCGTCGCTCACTGAAAAAAATAACGCCGACGCCCAACAAGTCTGCGAAGGAGGCTACTAAAAAAGGACTAAACAGCAAAAGCTCCCTAACTGTTTTATAATACAGTATACTACTCTCCAAGCAGAGGTTTGGGCTTCGGCTTATTTTGCGTGTTTTTTTAGTAGAGTAACAAATGCTAACTGCCCGGCAAATGGATACTGCCTGGCCAATCATAATTGGCTTGCAGCCACCAAAACTTGGAGATTGCCAAAACACGTGAGGGTCCACGAGGCCACAGAATATACGTGCCCGCCAACACGGTCTTTGTTGACGTAACCTAGTCTTCGTCACATGTCATGGCCTAGTTCCGTAAATACACGTATTTCGTCAGGATTAATTATGCACAAACACAAACTAAATTTGATTCAAGGTCAAGAACTTCCATAGCGACATTTTTTTAGCTCCTTGCTATAACGCGTTCGGTCTCCGATTGGCCTTTAATACGAGTCGGTTGTCTTCGGGTACCTTCGGCAAACGTTCGTATCATGGTAACATTATATGTAGCTATCTTCTTTCAGCAATGTCAGATGTATTTGTATGATACATGTTTTATAACTCGATGAAGATTATCTACATAACGGAGGGGGCCCCGAGTTCGCCACTGTACCCCGAGTTCGCCACTTTGTGTTTCCTTTATTTTTTACGTGGAAAGGTAGAATGTTAGGGCTACTTCAATGATACTTCGAAACTAGGACAACCAAAGATTAATATGCATGTAGTATTCTGTTCAGGTCTAGTCAAGCGGAGATCTGCGTAACAACAACGGGGAGAGAGGACGCACGGCATGGGCACCACGTTTGGGTCGCGTGGCTGGCGACAGCGACCGTCTTCTATTCTCTGATTGTTTTAAATCGAAAAAATGGTTCTGGAAACTAGATATTATATGAAAAGACTTCTTAAAGATAACAAGAAACTGCAAAATAAAGATGGATGGGAAAGTCTCCCGTCTTGTGCATGTTTGAACCAGTTATTTCGGTAATGTTGTGGAAGTTTTTTTGGCGTCGAACGCCTGACTTATCGATCGAACGTGCTCTCATTTCGGGTGGTTCGAATTTCCGAAGTTGAAGAATGGAGACATGAAAAGGTAAGATCTCGTTACATTATCTATAGATAGTCTGACAAATCGAGTCTATAGACACAAGAGAATGATATGTAGGATATAATATCCATAGAGTTACATTTCATGAGAGAAACCTCTCCTTTTACCGCCGCTGCCGTATTATCGGTGCGGCTGCTCTCTCCCCTAAACTTGTTTGTAAACTTCTCATAGTCCAATGTGTTTGGGAGGTCTTACATCGTGGTAAACAATATTAAACCTTTATTACCGTAAATGTCCGAATAAAGTACGCACTTTTAAAAACTTTTCAAAATACAAAAAGTGTCTCAGGCCGCCGCCAAAGTCGGGGTGCTTACCTTATTTGAGGTTTTCCCCGACAGATCCAACGACTACCGACGAATATAGCGAAAACCGGCAAGGAGAAGAATTGAAGCGCACGACATCGATTCGTACATAACATGTCGGATGATAATGTTGACGAGTGGAAATAAAAGTTCAACTTTAATAAAGGAACGTATTCCATTTGTGTATCATCGATATTGACACGAAATTGCGGCAAAACGAGAAGACGCATGGTAAGATAATCTAGGTCACTCACGTCGCGGTGTTCGGTCATGCTGACGGGACGGTCGCCAGCCAGCCGCCGATCTCAGTTGAACCCCGGCCGAAAAGAAATACCCCCGTAATTATTAACGCAATTCTAAGAGGGTTATGAGTGGTAAGATTTAAAATGGTCCGCAAGCCGTGATTGTTCTTGATCGTCGTAACGTAGTGAATAACGTTATAACATGACAGTTGTGCTTCACCTGATGGTCAGTTCTAATGCACTTTCGGCTCTAGTGAAACACAGAAATATTCAACAAATGTTATATCCAAGCCGTTACAAAGGTTCAAATGACAGAAATCTTTTCACTTCGTATCACAAATGTCTTTAAATATTAATAGATGCCGCAGAAAATTATTTTGTAGCGGGACTATACCAGCCAGTACTACGTTAAAATGCTGGGTAGGTGTACACGGCATGGCCCTACAATGATAGGGTTTTTCGGGCGAAGTCTTTGAAATCTTTTGCTGCCCGCCGGTGGGTGGGGCCCATGTGCGTGCTGCTGTGGGCGTGACGCCGCTTTGTCTGGCCAGGACGTGCCGTCGTCTTGGCAACGCAACGTGGGAAGCCAGCGGCCAGAAGCTTTTCATGCTGGGAAGTTTTTATTCCTTTGATTTTGTGACATGAGCAGTAGTTTACTAAACGAGATATTTTAAAGAACTTTTTCGCTCTCTCCGTTCAGAATTGCATGTCCCGGCAGCCCTTCGTTGTTGTTTTGGTTTCGGTGTCAAATTTTAAATACGCTAGCACATAAATTCTCCGACCATTCCCACTTCTCCGCCTCGATCATTTGTTGCTCACCGATGGGCGGTCAATCAGCGCTGACGTGGTTTAGAACGTGGCGAGCGGCGCCGCGGCACCGGCAAGAACAGTCCCCTTACGTCGGCGGAAACTTACCCACGTCTCTCGTTCCGATGCGCCGCAAAGTACTTCATTTAAAACCGCGTACCTGAAAACAGGAAAAGGGAATAATTGAGTTTGGAGGTGTGAACAACAACGTAGTCTACTCTCCTTGATGCTATTATATCACCAAATCCACTGCCCCCATCCACAAACCAAAAAAAAAAAAAAATGTAGGGAAAAATAACGTCCCCGGACGGTAGCAAAAAAAAAACCAACAACTTCTTTCTCCAGGCTCCCGCTCGACGGGTGCTGGTGTCTGGACGCCCGCAACAGTTCAGGCCGATGGGAATGCTGCTGAAACGTAGGACCTCGCGTCGTGCCGGTGAGAAGGGGCGGGGAATTCCACAAAGAGTGCTCCGCCCTCCATTTCTCTGAAGTTGCCGTGCTGCGCATATGAGTGTAGCAGGATCTCGTGGTATTAACGCGAAAGTCACGCTGTATTTTCCGTAATTACGCTTCTCCCTGCCAAATCTAACCAAGGACATTTTAGCCGTATTCCCGCGTTAATTTCAGGGTATTCCTGCGACAAAGTGGCAACTGTAACGTAGGTTGTACTGTACGTTCTTTCCTGGAACAAGTTGCCGTGAGCAGCGTACGCAACACATTGCAACCCTTCACTTATGCGCCGTTAAATAGATGTTGGTATGGACTCTTGATCAAAGCTGTAAGTTTCAGTTTTACGTCGGTAGCATGATAAAAGTAACATTATATCAAATAAATACTCAAAAGCCCACTTGTATATTCATGGTTCAGTAATATGCTGGACTCTGGAACGCCGAACATGACCCACAGTTACGTCGCAGAGGACCGACCTTGTTATGTCCAAATAAATGGCGCGTTTCGTTCCGATGCGCCACAAAGTATTTGTTTTACTACCCCCAAACGAGTAAGCGTTAACTCTAGGAATAAAATCCAAAGGCTAAAAAACACTTTCAATCCATATTTTGATACTTCCTGACAAATTATAAAAAGTGGCGAACTCGGGGTACACCCTTGGAACTACCGCCCTAGTTACGTCGCAAAGTAGAAGGTTGACCCTTGACCTCAACGTTCGATCAATCACCATGGTAACACGTATGTAAAAAGTCTAACAAAAACTCTTTCGACATGGCCATATATCATCAAGAGGTTCATGGAATTTTCCTTTGAAATGTGTGATTTATGTTAAAAAGTGGCGAACTCGGGGCCCCCTCCGTTACTTGATTTTGTACTTGTATAGTTGCTAATGGGGGATCAATAACGCACCTTGCAAGCACAGACTATATAATATATATATATATATATATAAATTGTAAATGATATCAGTAGCTACCAGCAATGTAGTGAACGTTTAACTTTTAGGATATGCTTGGCAATTTAGTTTATAGCTACCGGATCTCTATACTTAGTATCAACAGAATGTTCTAGAATCGCCATGATCGAAGTCTCTACTCTAACCATGTGACTTGCGCGATGATCTAACCATTGGGAACAACATACCCACCACTGGTTCTACCCACCGACGGGCGGTTATGTAAGGGACGTACCACTTTGCGTTCCAAAAGGGGGGGAGGTTTTTATCCTTCGCTTCTGTCGTAGCTAAAACATAAAACTTACACACTTTGATGAAGATTGTATCTCCGAGTCTTGTATGGAATGTATATTATTTACCAACTCTGTCTGGATGCGATTTAGCACACCTTAGTAAAGGCTGTTTACGCCTTCAACCATAGCGGTTACCTGCGTGCATCTCATGAACATAATTTATTAAGCGTATGCAAAGAGGTTATTGAGGAATCACGTGTACCCTGACATGTTAGAGGCCAGACGTTGCAGGCAATGACGAAGTTGTTCCTGGCTGTGCATTGAGAATTCAAGACTGCTCGAGCCCTGTCTTCGCTTTTAGCTGATTTTCGCGACAAAAAGCAACGATTTATTGGTGAGTTTTCCTCTGTAAGATTTTTAAAATGTTTAGTAAGAGACATGAACCGAATACCGCTGAAAAACGATATCTGTATGTGACAATGTTGACTTGTGTACTAGCACGATCCGTGGTTTTGAACCCCAGCACTAGTGTGTATATCATTTGATAAGTTTGATCGGGCACATTAGTCGGGAATATGTCTGCTAACAGTCTTACTGCTGTCGGCCTCAACCAGGCGTTTTCCCCGCCACGATTTTGCAATCTGGCATATGGGGAGGGGGGTACCCATTGAACCAATCCACTGAAAATGCTTCCATATCCAAACGCACGTAACTAATTTTCTCCAACAATCGCCCGGTTTTTATAATGATTTTGTAAACGTACAGTGTGTATGCGCCGTTAGCTTTCATACTTGGGTCTCACTGAACTTGTGTATGAATGTCACGTATGTTGTTATCGTGTCCCGATATATCATATATGTCCGGGACCCGTCTGCTTTACAGTACAGTGTACCTACATCTAGATCTAACCACGTCTATATTAGAGCGTTCTTATAGCTCATTACACAGCCAAGAAAAGGCGACTCTAAATGTAATTTCCCAGTAAAATTTAACTGACCAGGGAATTGTGATTGTATGTTGCCATGCTGGCAAATTATTTATCCGGTTTGTATTTTGACAATTTTTTAAAATTATTTTTATAGATTTTTTGGGGAGACCAAGAACTGCTAAAATTTATTTCCTCATATTGGCAGGGTTTCCATGTATATTCGAGAACATACACCCACAGCAAACCCAGTGGCATACTCACTTACGCACACACATACATACATACAAAATAGATGTGTTGCATCACGTAGCTACACCTAGCTTGTTACGGTCATTGTTTGAACACGAGACAAATTTAGGACCCAGCAATTGAAAAGTGTCAGCCAACATTTTTTTTATACCAACATGTACAACAAGACGTGGTGACGGCACACTCAAGTTTTTTCAACATATATCAATACCGCCGCCAACACAGGGAACAAACTACTCATTTTCACCTGAGCGAAGTGAGGAAAGCGTGTTAAGTGCCTTTTACAAGGGCGCAAGATCGGTGGCATGTCAGGACTCGAACCCGGTACCTCTTGGTTCTGAGTCGAGCACTCTGCCTCTACGCCACACGACCCCGCGTATGAAAGCCATTTGTGGGCGTTTTTCGTGCATTTTGTTCTCGCGATATATTTGCTTAGATCGGTTTCTGAGTTCGCGTCAATCCAAAAGGGCAGAATGACCCAGACCTGAGAGGATTAAATTTGTCCGTTCTACCATAGTCCTTTGGGACGCGGGGTGAATTGTAAAAATTAGATTCAACATGGGATAATCAATATTATTCAGCCGACCAGAAAAAAAAGCATCTCCTTGATTCTTTTTGACAAATTTGACCTTCTCTGACTTCCGGGCTCCTTGTAGCAAGTCGTCCGCTAATAAAATCAATCACTTCTTGCGCCCCTACGTTTGCGGAATATTCTTTTCTTGTTCGTTGTGATTGCGCGCCGGAGCTTTTTATACGCCCCCGGAGCAGCCTACTTGCATCAGCGGTCGGGCTTTTGATTTGACATCGCTCGTTTTCGGCTGATTGTACAATTTCGCAGTTTGAAAAACTTAAACTGATGATGAAAAACTTAAACTGTTCTCCAACTCAAAATTTGACTCACCAGAAATTTTCGACTGAATCACTCAGTCTTCCTCAGCTATCTGACCCAAATGTTGTGGACACGTGATTTTTCCCACGTGTGACGTCAGCAAAGGGTCAAAGGCTGTCTGAAGTCGATATCGCCCCCCGTCCCGGTTGAGCGAGGGTTGAAGTGCCCTGATGTATATGGCCTCTTTTATGCCTCTCTTGAAGTAATCCTGTTCGGTATCCAAGATTCTGACCCCCTCCAGATCCACTGTGTGTCCCGGTGATTCTATGTGGATGTGCTGTGACACCTCAGATGCAACAGAACTGGGTCGTCTATGTTCTAGAAACCTGGTTTTTAGTCAGCGCTCAGTTTCCCCGATATAAGTTTCCCGACAGGGGCCTCTGTTGGTGTTTCCCTGGCAACTTATGTGGTAGATAACCCCACACTTGTCTTCCTTGGGAGTTTTGTCCTTAGGTGCCACAAGGAGCTGTCTTAACGTACGATGAGGTCTAAAACAGGTACTCACTCCGCACTGTTTTCGCACTGTTGTCCGCTTGCAACCTAACGTGCATGGTAGATGGTGGGCCCGCGTTTTCTACTTATAAATGACGTGGGAACGTACGTACGTAAGATTTTCAATTTTCAATAGGGCCACGATAATCTCATTATGATTTGATATGGATGACATATGGTTTTCGACCAAACTGTAAATTGTACCAAGCAACTGCAAAATTATCGAGCAAATGTATGTCGTAAGCTGCAAAAAATATTGGAAAACGATACTAATGCCGTAGAATGCCGAAATTAATTCCAAAGGGAAGTAAGAAAATGTGAAGAAATGAAAATGAAGAGTCTATTGTATTCGCCATACCATACTCGTATGTTAAGTCATTTGTTCAACCCTCATGACCACGCAGATGTCATAATGAAGGCTACTTTTATGCAAACCTTTTTTATTCGCACGCTCGCATCAGTCTTGTGGTTCCCAGAGGATGTCACCCATATAATCAAATAAACATGGCATAAGAAATGACTGGACTTACGTCTCCGGTTCTATGACCGCGCAACAGATTATTAATGCAGAGATATCAAAAGAAATTTCATGGGCGCCGCAGAACCTGCGTCACCAGTGCGAGGATGCATGCATGAGTTAAAGCTGCAAATTGAAATGACTGACTCACACTACATGAACCCCAAAGCGCATAGGTTACTTTACGCAGGCTTGAGCCTTCCGGGACTCCTGTTTTTCTTCAAAGTGATTTGTAGCTACTTAATTAGCATACAGAAGCCAAATTCGGGTTAACATTTACGAATTTTCAATAAGGAAAGTTACATGTAGCAAACAACTTGTTTTGCACGTCTAGAGGGTGAATGGGAAAAACAAGTGCACATGTTTCGTACCAAACGCGAAAAACTAGCTACATCTGCTTGGATCAGCGGGAAAGAAAGTAGCCATGAGTTTGGAGAGGTATATAATCGTGATACTCCGATTTGTACAGAAATATTCTTTGAATTGTGGTTAAATTTTTTTTAATTATTTTTTTTTTACAAATTTGCCTCTTTTGGCGCAGGGATGTGGCCAATCGACGTGAGTTAGAGTCAATTCCGCGTCACCGAGTGGGTTGTTATTGTCATTATTTAGAAATGTTTTGAATTCTTTGTAATTGTTTGTCTAAGAAATTTCATAATTTGGAAATATTTTGAACATCTTGTCTATATTCTAAATAATTCCCTGGTTTTCTAAAACGTTTGAAATATTCCTGATGTGGATTATGACATTTCCAATAGTTTCTAAATATTTCTAACAGCACTCTACCATTTTTTACCATTATTTCGAATTATTTCTAACATTTTGTAAATGGGTCAGTGGGATGGGAAGGAAGTAATTCACACATCCCTGTGAAGTACAGGCTAGTCTGCCTGGGTTTCAGGCATTGATGCCTTACAACAAAAGAGCCACCAGTGTCCAGCAGTGAAATCTAAAAATATACAGAGGAAGACAGAAGAGTAGGATTAGCACCTACTTTTATGGGGGCAATTACCCACATCTACCATTTGGTTATTTGTTTGAAATAGTTCTAAATATTTCGAATTGTGAAAGAAACACATGGGTAGTTCAAATTTATTCTAAAGAAAGAGATCTTTGTACAGTCACATTCAAAATGTTTCAGAAATATATAAATGAATTCAAATATATTCAAATTTTCATTTTAAAATTTTTGAAAAATTTAGAACTTTTGTTACTGGGGTATTCTTTTCTTCTAAATAATTCAAACGTATTAGAAACATGGAGAAAAAACCCACACGGTGACGCGGAATGGACTCTATTGTATGTTTTAAAGCCTTGTTTTTAAGGTCTTGGTTTCACTACCCGATTTGTTGGCCCCTCCCCTATTAAGCGGTATTAACAGGGGATGAGGACGTCAGCGACGACAGTAAAGTAGCTTCACGTGTTATCTTCCTAATCACATTGCCTCGTCTACGTCAGGACTAGCCATATGAGGAAAAATGTAGGTCGAGTCGAATTTCCAGGTACATCTTTTGGTGGCCGCAAGGCAGTATCAAATTTGCCAGGCATTTGGCAATTACCACCAGAAGGCTGGCGTAAAAAAAGCACTACATACAAAACAAAAAAAAAAACAAAAACAAAAACAAAGAAAGTTCAATAAAACGCTTCAATATCGATTGGTCAAGACTTACCCATTTATAAATTTTATGACAATCTATAGAAGCTTCTTGATCATGAATTATTGTGCAAAACCACAAACATACAATCGCTAACCAAAACCATAACCTTCTGGGTGAAGATAAAAAAATAACATACTAGAAATGTAACATTTGCAAACAAATGTATAATGTATACCTTTGCATATGGTCTGCTCTGTTAATTCTTATTGAAACAACATTCACATATATGGTGACAGGAGTCTAAATCCCTCCTGCTATAAAATTGCAACATGATGTAACCCAACACCAGTTACCATCGTGAGAGACCAGTCTGGTCATTGGCCAGGTCAGAGGTCAGTGTTTGGAACGGAAGAAGAAGAAGAAACAGAGCAAAAACAATATGTTTTCCTTCGGTAAACATAATACATGCTGGTGAAAGCATAAAACGTTCTCTGTTGACCAACACTGATTATCATTGTCAGTGCAGCGCGCCTCATCATCCACTACGTATTAGGCTCTTACAAGCGCCTTTAGGATCCTTCTGGTCCGCTGAGAGTCCTTCTACACCAGGAGACTTAAAAGTCCGTGCGCCGCGTGTCGCCCTCTGAAAGCAATCATTGTCTATTAACCATTGTTAACAGGTTCTCCACAGTCACTTCTGCGTCCAGCTAGACTGTACATGTCATCCTTACTCCTGACGAGTTTTATTGAAACAGTGTTCGTCCGGCGAATATCTTTATTTTTGTTTTCGAAAGTACAGTTTTGGGTGGGAGAGGTGTGGGTTTGTTTGTCTGGACAGAGTAGGTTGACAGCACTTGGTTTATGATAGACAAGCAGAATGACAGGAAGTTAAAAGCGCAGACTTGGGAAAGGGTATGAAGGTCTCGGAATCTGGTTGGAATCCAGTGGCGGTGGCATGGGGGGGAATTCAGGAAGCCGAGGATTGAATACTTACCGGAAATCTGACATCTCCCATTTCGTCTTCTCATAAGGTCAATGACCTGGACCAGACGGCTGTCACCATGGTAACTGGTGTTGTGGCAGGAGGATTACATGTACATAATGTAGCAACTGGCAGAATAGAGTTTGAGGGGCTGGTCACTATGTATATGAATGTGTTTAAGTGAGAAACAGAGCTGTATTTTGTTGGGCTAGACCATGTGAAAGTAAACATTATGTATTTGCTTTACAAATGTTATCTTTCAAGTAATGATTGCTATGCCATTGCACGCCAAATTATGATTGTCAAAATTACAGAGTGGATGTAGATGTAAACTTTTTGCCCGTCATAAAGAGAGAAATTCCCTAAAATGACGGACGCTTAACCGAATGTATTTGTAGGAATGCATTTGTTAATTTCGAAGAAATGTTAGTTACGCTATATTTTCGAGTGAGTTCCAATGACATGGCATTAGAACTGACGTGTTTAGGGTCTGCTAACTGTGCAAAGTGCTTGTTAGTATGCCTTTACGTGATCGAGTTGTATACATATGGTGAAGCAAAACTTAAAGACCTGCCATTTTAGAGTTAGAGTGGAGACAGTAAGTACTCTCCCGTGCGTCACCGCAAGCTAAGGCTTTCAGCGCAGCCAGCCATTACGTCAATGTGGTAGCCTGGGCACGCAGGCTTCGCCGAGGGCGATGACCAAACTCAGATAAAGAGGCTAGCCCGAAACAAGGACAAATGGATTGTCATGATTTTATGTTGGTAGCTCGACATTATACAGAACCTTGGTAGCTCATAAGCATGTGATATACTTGTGGTTTGTCCCCAACCAGAGGTTTGCGCACCGGCTTATTTTTGACGAGTTTTAGTTTTTTTTTTTGTCAGGCTTTCTTTTCTTTCTTTGTATACTGGTATCTTTTTTTTTATGCCAGTCCAACTTCGAGTCGCAAATGGATAGCTGCCTGCCTGGCCAATTTCTGATACTGCCTTTGCAGCCACCAAAAGATCGTCATGGAGATTATAATATATAATAAGGGATGTACAAAGGACAGGAAGTCTTAATAAAGAGATATTATATCTAATATTCCAACTGTCACGGAGGTACATTATAACCGAGAGGATTCTGGGGGGAAGATCGAATTATGTTTTTTCATTCCATTTCCTGTTTATCTCGCTATTCCTTCAAAAGGCAGGAAGCCGCAAAGATTTTTTTTTTTCATAGCGGGCTTTTACATCAAATCATGATGCCTAGTCTCCAAACTTGTCATACGGTGGCCAGGCAGTATCCATTGGCCAGAGGAGTGTCCATTAGCCATCAAAGGGTGGTCAATGGCAACTGTCTGGCTAATGGATACTGCCCGGCCAATTTGATAAGCTTGGAGACTAGGCATCATGTCTTTTGTGTCCACCGAAAGATTGTTGGATTTGAAAACGTTAACTCGCTAATTTGACGTCGGAAAAACAGGCTGCTTCCAGGATGTAGCCTATATACAAGGCATCGGATGGCGTTTTTATTTTTTTATTAAATGATATATGTGATAATTTAGAGTTTATAACATCCGGATTAGTGCATTCATGAAAGGATTGAACTGGGTTGATGAAGAGGATAATTCATCTATGAAAACGTTATTTCGGAACAATGGCTAACATATATAGACTATCTCGTGAGATAAAAAAACAAGAAAACAACACCCGACGCCTGGTAGGAAGGCTAGCTGCCAGAAGCGCAGAGAGAAATTGTAGATGACCTTTTCCTCATCGATTTTATCTTCTAAATACGGAAACACTGGCCGCTTGCCTCTCCTCTTCGCCAAAAAACGTGCGAGGATGACGAGGTATCGCATCCACGAGTAATCGAGTGGACATTGATGTTCATTCATGTGACGTAATGTGGCAGCAGCCGAGGTCTGACGCCAATCTCCAAGCAGATGTTTGGATGGAAGATTTTTTTTCTTTCACACAAAGCTCCAAAGGCCTGGGTTGGGTGGCTCATATTAAATCGGAAGCTAGCGCGGTGCTCAGTATAGAAACTTATATAGAGTGAGCTGTACGTTTTGAGTAGGTCTAGGTCAGTTGTGATATCCCAAGCAGATGTCGGAAGGCAATATCGTAATGTTTTCTAGCTCCATAGCCTGGGTACCATCCGGATTTTCGCTACGCAACGCTCGAGCGTACCCAGGCTACTAGCTCCCCGCGTTTGCTTTATACAAGGGCGTTGCTTTATAGTATAAATTATACGGCCTTCAGTGAGTGAAAAATCGGACGCCAGAAAAAAACGTTTTTGCCTCTCAACGTCTACTTGAAGGTTAGTCAGTTGTTATCTCCGCTTAGCCCAGAATTTCACACAACAACAAATCCGCCCAGAACCAGTTCAGAACCCACAAAACATAACAGCCTCCTTAGCAGGTTCTACGAGTTGGCTATTTCGTATTTGGGGCTTATACTTATGATGTGATATTTTTCTAATAATATATAAGATATCGGTATGGAGGCAATATATAAGAAACCGTGTACCAAAAACTGATATGCCGTCAGAAAAAAAAGCACATTACAGGGCAAATAAAAAATCTCATTGAGCCTGCTGAGAGGCTACCACAACAGACCCATCAGGGCCAGTTCCTTGCGTTGAAAACGTGACCGATCTGCTAATTATCTATGTGACCAATCAGCGACCAGCTTGGTAAATACATTACGGCGCTGACCAATCAGGGCGCGGGACGGCTGGCACGCCTGTGAGCTGTTACGTGGTCACAGCGATCGTGCGTCGGGGAAGAAATGGAAATGGCGCGATCGGACCACGACATCAAATAAAACAGCGTGTTTTCTCCCACTTTCTGTAGGATTTTACCACAAAGGACATTCGACAGAAGATGTGTGCCCCATCCGTGACATAATCTGAGGAAACCCACCGTAAAAACTTGCGTAAAATGAAGTCAACGATCCACTGGTTTCGGAAGGGGCTTCGGCTACACGACAACCCGAGTTTGCGAGATGCTCTTCAAATGCTCCAGCCTGGAGATGTGTGGAGATGTGTGTATGTTTTGGACCCTTGGTTCGCTGGCAGCTCAAATGTCGGAGTCAACAGATGGAGGTAAGACTATTTTCCTAATTTTGAGGCGATCGTCCGGTAAATTTTCGCTCCGGCGAGCCAGTAAATGTGGGTTGTTTTAGGCCGTAGTTGTGCAGTTTATTTAGGTCAGCGATAGAACAAGCATGGCGGAACATGCGGCTTTGGCCCGGTAACTGTTGTTCAAAATTGTCACCTGACAACCGGAGTTCCCCATTTTCTCTGCGTAGAAATCTCAGCTAGCCAGTTTAGCTGGATCATGTCTTACACAGTTACATGCTAGACCACCCAGACATAATCTGAACGAAGTCTACGTTTTTTTTGGTGCCTGTTCCTTTACACTTGAAGTTGTGCAACGCATGTAAAAAGTGTTATGATTTAATCACGAGGCTATATATAAAAATTGTCTCCTTTGGGAATGCCATCTTTTTGGATGCCTTCCCAGCCGTTGTCTAGATTTGAAGGGTGTCCTATCTAGCAGGGGAACGTCACTATTCAGTAAACTAGTGGAGCAATTTTCTGCTTTTGACGAGTGTCTTCACAGTGGAGCGTGCGTCATTGCTTTGAAGTACAGACAGTAATAGGCTACTTTCATTATGTTGATAACGGTCATCAAAAACGCTATTTATGTGAAATTAGAATTAATAGGATTTTCTTTGACCTCATTTTTTGGGTGGAGTTCAATCTGTACTTAAAGTTTCTTTGTTTGTTTCACATAATCAGTCAATTAACTGTTTTTTAGCATACTAGTAACCATCAGTTTTGTACAGTAAGTACAAGCTGCCCATGACCACACTAAGGTTTGAACCACTCAGAACTCTTTTCGAAAGTGTGGTGGGATTGGGTACTCATTTTCACCTGAGTCGAGTGATGACACAACATTTGGGCCTGCCAGGGATTCAAACCCAGAACCTTTGAATTCAGAGTCAACAACCCTAACCACCTAACCACAAAACCACCTTGCCATGTTGGTAATTTTTGGTAAATATCTCTGGGCCCAGTCTTCCCTAATCTTCAAGCAATCTTCAAGTTTTTAAATTTACCTGCTGGCATACCCCCATTTACCCCTTGAAAACAACAAGAAGTCTGGCTTCTTTCCAACGACTAGCAGTGAACAATGATTGCACAACAGGGCTAGGTTCTCAAAATGGAGAGGTCATAATACGAGAGATAAGAAGCTTTAAATTGCATATTTTGTTGACTAAAAATGGTTTCTTCAACCTGTCTTAACCAGTAGCAAGAAAAAAGAATTTAAGCAGCACTGAGATCGATGTACATGTATATTACAGCAAATAATCAGGACTTCCGTCCACCTAATCGAGTGGGTTTGCATTCCAGAACCACAGTACACATGGAAGCAAACCACTAATCAGACCTATTCTTAGCGAGCAAGGTTATACGTCGCTACCCTCCGAAATACAATGGCGTTTTCCCTAGAAATCGCAAGGTGGCAGTTCTTCACAGAAACAAACAACATCCGGGCACTAACCCACGTGACCTCCTCTTTCCCTTCACTGCCTTCGGCTAGGTAAGTGGATTTTTGTAGTTCTCGCTTGGTGGTGTGTTTTTTTCACATTTTAGCGATCTTTCCTGTTTCCTGTTGGATCAGGAAGGTTCCGGAGGTCCCACTGTCTCTGTGGGTCCTTGTTTTTGGTGTGTTTAGAGTCTGATTATTTCATTTTTGCTGTTTTGTTTACAGCATTTTTTCAGTTATGGAGCCCGCCACTACGTCACGTGGGGATTTTGCTCCGCCCACGGCAACGTACGTGCAGGCAGGGATGAGAACTGATACTCAACTGTCAGGTGCGTTTGCTCCGTTGCCTCACCTTGGTTTTGCACCCGTGCCAACGGGAACTGCAAGCAGTACTGGTACTTATCGTGCCATGTTCTCCGCCACCTCGGTGCCGGGACATGTTGGAGCACGCCCAGTTGCCACTTCGGTGCCGACTGCGGGAGGTACTGCGGGCTTTCAGCCCAATTTCCCTTTGCCCACTAGTGGTCATTGGGATGTTTTCTCAGAGTTCAACCGTCTTATGACGGATATGAGATCTGTTTTGGACCAGCAGTCCTCGCTCAGAGGCCATCTGAATCAAGGCACTACTCGTGCAATGGTTCATCGTGAGGATGAGGAGTCTGAGGACTCAGAGGTTGACGTTCGGGCCCCGAGACGTCGGTGGCGTTCGACTTCTGCCTCACGTGTTAGGTCCAGGTCCCCTATCAGGGACGTGACATCCGTTTCTACGGATCCAGAGCTGGTCGATGCTATCGACCTGCATCCTTCTGAATCTGAGGCTCTTTCGGAGTCAGAACATGCTCCCTCAGAACACCCTTCTCCGGAAGGGTTAACAGAGCACACTAGCACAGAGCACTCTGAGGTCCACTCGGATGTAGCAGTGCAGCCTGTACAAGACAGGCCTTCCTTCCTGACCTCACTTCAACCACGAGTTAAGGGACTTGTTGTGTCCCCTGGGATCGTGGATTGGTTTAAGGAACAAAGACTTCTCCCCTGGCAGGAGAAGGCTTTTGAGGATACAGAGAAGGCCTATCACCTGGATGCCTCTCAGGCGGCAGCGGTCTCTGCCCCCAAGTTGCACAATGCCTTGGGTGAAAGGTGGAAGACGGTGAAACAGACGGTACAGGCGGTGAAACAGGATAATGCTTTGAGGGCTATCCAGGGTCATGCCCTCGAAGCTATACAGCCGGTCTTGCAGGTGATGGACCTGCTGCAGCCTCTGCTCTCGCACGAGGATGAGTCTGTCCGTGACCAGGCTAAGGTCATTGCTGATCACTTGAACATTGCTGGTCAGCTGAATGCAGGAGTGTGCTCTCACATTACCTACTTCAGGCGCCGTCAGGTGCATGATTGGGTCGAGGATAAGTTCAAGTGCTTGGTCAACGACAAGATCAGCACTAAACATCAGGCTGGGGATGACCGCCTGACTGTACCCACTTGTGAGTGGTTGTTGGGGGATGACATTCTACAGAAAGTAGAAGAGATCGATAAGGCTGGTAAGACAGTGGAAAAGGTCTACAAGGACCCTAAGCCGTCTACAAGGCGGGTGGTCTACAGTAGCCCTTTGGCCGCAGTTGACTCTTCTCAACCCAAGATGAGTTTTGGGAGAGGACGTGGGAAGCAGTCCTTCCATAACCGTCAGCAGTCGGCTAAGGGCAAGTCATACCGTAAAGGAAATCAGTCCTTTCGGCAGGCAAAAAAGTAGTCAACCCCCCACTTCGTCTCGAGCCAGGGTCGCCCTCTGGGATGGATCTTCTTCCAGTTGCTGGGAGAATTCAGCATTTCCTTTCTCATTGGGAAACCATCTGCTCAGATCCATGGGTTCTGAGCACTGTGAGCAAAGGTCTGAGGGTCCATCTCACAGGGCGACCCCATCAACTTGTCCCTCCAGAAGAGGTGACAGGGTTAAATCTAGAGGCCGAAAACCTCATGGCAGCAGAGGTTTTGTCGCTGAAACAAAAAGGGGTGATCTTGGAAGTGCCTCCTGTGGAAGGACAATTCCTATCACGCCTTTTTCTGGTCCCAAAGAAAGACGGGACCTGGCGTCCAGTAGTCAATCTAAAGCCTCTCAATCAATATGTGGTCGCAGACCACTTCAAGATGGAAGGGATGAAGGAGGTCCAGTCGCTTTTACAGCCAAACGACTGGATGGCCACCTTGGATATCAAGGATGCCTATTTCCACATTCCCCTACACCAGTCCATGAAGAAACTCCTGCGGTTTCGCTTCAAGGGCAGGATTTGGGAATTCCAGTCCATGCCGTTCGGACTGAATTGCGCGCCGAGGGTCTTCACAAAGGTGATGAAGCCCATCGTTGCGGTAATTCGATCTCAAGGGATTCGGATTGTGATATATCTCGACGATATGTTGATTTTGGGGTCATCCCAATCTCAATGTCAGCAGAATCTCCAGTTCGCGATAGACCTTCTATCACGGCTGGGATTTCTGATCAATTGGGAAAAGTCCCAGTTGATCCCTACACAGAAGCTGATCTTCTTGGGTCTGGAAATAGATTCTCATCTCATGACGTTGCTTCTCCCTCGGGAGAAGGTGACAAAGATTGTCAGGAGCTGCACCTCCTTGCAGAGGTTGCAGCATGTGTCCCTCCGGCAGATTGCCGAAGTGGTGGGTCAAATGAATGCAGCGTCAGCAGCAGTCTTGCCTGCTCCGCTTTACTTCAGGAATTTGCAGAGTTGTCTAAACAACGCTCTGAAACAGAATCGTCCATGGGACACCAAAGTGGTGTTGTCCCCTCAAGCTCGTGCAGAGTTAGCGGCCTGGGCAGCTTGTTTGCCTCAGTGGAACGGTCGGGCCATTCTGTTGAGTCCAGTGGTTCTAACCATCACCACAGATGCATCTCTCCAAGGTTGGGGAGCAGTCTGCAACGGGCGCAGGACAGGGGGTCGCTGGTCTCCTCAGGAGAGACAGAGACACATAAACGAGCTGGAGTTGATGGCTGCTTTCTTCGGCCTGAAGTGTTTCGCATCCGACCTGAGCGATTCCCACATTCGACTCAGGTTGGACAACACAACGGCAATCTCATACATCAACCGACAAGGAGGATGCCACTCCTTGCCTCTCAGCCAAACTGCCGTTTCTCTATGGAAATGGGCTCTAGCGAGGGGTTTGATGTTATCAGCAGAACATCTGCCGGGTCGGGTCAACCTGGAAGCCGACACGGCATCCAGAGTGTTTCACGATCACACAGAGTGGAAGCTCCATCCACTTCTCTTTCACGAAGCATGTCAGATGCTTCATTTCCACCCAGAAGTGGACTTGTTTGCCTCGAGGCTCAACCATCAGCTTCCACTTTATTGTGCATGGCATCCCGACCCAGAAGCATGGAGGATCGATGCCTTCCTCTGCTCTTGGGGCAAAATGCGGTGTACGCATTCCCACCTGTTTGTCTACTCACAAGAGTCCTGAACAAAATTCGGTCAGATCAGGCAGTAGCCTTGGTCATAGCACCTTTTTGGCCCTCTCAGCCATGGTTTCCACTGCTCCGAGAGTTAGCCATTCGGGATCCGCTGTTCTTCCCTGTGGAGAAGAACGTCCTGTGTCTTCCCGGGTTAGAAGAGGTGCATCCTCTTTGGAAAATTCTCAAGCTGACCGCTTGGCTTGTGTCAGGCAAGCATTGATAACTTCGGGTTTGTCATCTGAAGCGGCAGCAGTGGCTTCCGCGGCTCAGCGAAAAAGTACCCAAAAGCAATATCAGTCAGTTTGGAAACGTTTTTCCAGTTGGTGCAGGACTAAGTCCTTAAATCCCCTCAGTACTACGGTTCCTGAGGTTATTGACTACCTCTTGTACCTTTATCAAGAGGGTATGTCTTATAAGACCATTAATGTCCATCGCTCAGCGATTTCCTCAACTCGTCAGACTTCAGATGGTGTCCAGATTGGGCAACACTGGATGGTTGTTAATTTTATGCGGGGTGTGTTTAATATGCGCCCCCCTAGACCTAGGTACCTAGTTACCTGGGATGTTAGTAAAGTCCTCAGATTCCTGCAGACTTGGGAGCCTCTAGAGTCTCTTACTTTGAGGCAGATTACTCTGAAGACTTTATCATTGATGGCTTTGTCATCTGCTGATAGATGTGGGACGTTGGCGTCCTTGTCTATTGATCTTATGAGCGTGTCTGACGTTAAGGTTTGTTTTGTTCCAGTTGAGTTAACAAAATCTGATAGGCCTGCTCGGCCCTACAGAGAGATTGTGTTTCATGCTTACCCAGATCACAGCAGTATCTGTGTGGTAAGACATACTAAAGAGTACCTTAGGAGAAGTCAGTCTCCTGTTAGGTCTAAGAAGTTTTTCTTATCTTTTAAGAATCAGAAACCTGTTGTTTCTGCAACTTTAGCCAGATGGTTGAAGTTGGTTATGGAGCTTTCTGGTATTGATACCAGTGTTTTTAAAGCTCATTCCCATCGTGGTGCCGCTGCGTCTGCAGCTTTGCGAAAGGGTTTGTCTCTGAATGAGTTGTTGCGTTTGGCAGACTGGGCCTCGGCCAGAACCTTCCAAACCTTTTATTTCCGACCAGAGATCGAGTCGGATTTAGGTAGGGCACTCATCTCTACCTTGAGTGCCTCAACCTTGCCCGAAAGGACTACAGTGTAGTAGTTCTGCCCTTTAATGTATCCGGCACTTCAGCTGTCAAAATGGGGGATCAGTCATCCTTCAGCAGCACCTGTATGACGGAGGTGAAAGACGTGACTCCAGGATGATCATTCATCTCTCCCCTTGGGATCTGGTGAGTCTCGTTTTTCTTATTGTTATACTACCCTCATCTCGCGGCTTTGAAGTCGCCATTGTATTTCGGAGGGTAGCGACGTATAATTGAGAGTTATCATACCTACCTGGTCAGATAACTACAGTTATACTAGCTACCCGAAGAAATACAATGTCCCACCCTTTCTCTGACCCGGCCCAGGCTCGATGAGGTTCCCCTTGCCTCGGCTTGGTTCCGGGAAAGAGGAGGTCACGTGGGTTAGTGCCCGGATGTTGTTTGTTTCTGTGAAGAACTGCCACCTTGCGATTTCTAGGGAAAACGCCATTGTATTTCTTCGGGTAGCTAGTATAACTGTAGTTATCTGACCAGGTAGGTATGATAACTCTCAATTTTTCCTGGGGCTATCTGTAATGACCCCATAATGGCCTTGCACATGCTTTGCCACCTGCGGGTTGTATCTTTTTTTAAAGGATGATTTATCTTGTAGGCTCCTCTTTAAAACTTGTGTTTGTAGCTGGAAGCCAGCTCTGACGCAGGTAGAGGTTTTGTTTAACTCCCTTCGATTGATCAGTAGTGAATTAGGAGGAGAAAATTGAAGACTGCCCACGCAAGTTAAGTTCATTTAGGGAATTCTGTGGTCATAGAAGAAAAGAATGTCTTGTCGATATTTCAAAGGGAAGAGAGAAAATACATGTTACATGTATAGATGGGCGATGCTGTTTCATTCATCCCTCTCAGTGTCTCACACGTTTTGCGGCAAGTGGTGATGTTCATGAAGAAGTCTGTGAATGGCAGTAGAAATTTCATTCCTCTTGCTGAGCTCTTTGTCAAGACTCAAGGGATCTGCTTTTTTTTTTCACCGTGTGCGTACGTGATACGTGAACATGCCAGGCACATACAAGTGCTGCCAAGTGGAAGACCGACATGTAGGAATGGTACTCAGGAAGGTATCAGCCACATTATCTGAGGGTCTGCGTAGGGGGATCCTGCCAGCAGTGAACATTATCTGAGGGTCTGCATGGGGGTCGACAGGGCTTAATTAATGGTAAATTCCTGAAGACCAGCAACGCTTGACAATGAATCCGGGATAACAACTAACATGCTGCGAGGAAGAGACCAATTACGCTTCATGGATAATTTTCCGACCATTCTCAACGTTGCATCCGGCTTTGAATGGCGGTGAATTAAGATGGCTTGCTAAGTCCTCGCAGAAAAAGGCATGCAGACCGTCTTAACTTGCTATGTGGATTAAGTCAACGGAAGGATTCAGGTAGGTATTAACTAGGCAAGGTAAAGATAGGTCAAAATTTATAATCACTTGTGGACCTGGGCTATTGTAAAAGACATCCTGGCTATCGCATAATCTCCTAGCCTTGTCTGGCAGTGGTCCACAATTTTGTTTCTAAACGTTCAGAGGAAATTGAGCTACTGAAGCTGACATCCTGCATGTTATTTTGCCAAAGAATTATGTCTAATCATGTTAGCTCATGCTCCTTACATGTCTCATTCTTCTCCAGGGTAGCCATGGCATGTAACATTTAGTACGCAAAGAAGATTATGTTTTTAGGAGCGTGTGTCTGTTTTTGTGTGAACATGATAACTTGAGGGATTGCCTAGATATTTCGGTAGTTAGGTAGGTCTTGAGGAGACGTGAAATGATTAGATTTTGGGCCACCTGGTGGCTTGTTGTAGGTGGATTAGTTTTACCAGAGAGAGTTGGGAACATTTGGAATCTGTTTTTTTTGAGTCCATATTATTCCTTTTTGATAGAGTTGAGGCGTTTTCCCCAATAGCCTTCCGGAATCACCAGAAGTTGTTTTTCCTGAGAATATCCGCTGTTTGGATGTAGGAAAATAGGTCGTGTTGACCTTCCGCATATTTTAAGAATACAACACTTGTAGGTGTCCCAAATTATGGTTCAGTCACCTTGACTATCCATACCATGGTTCATCCATTACAAGAACTCATTTCCCCAAACATATCAGAAAATGTGTAAAATCTTTCTGTATGTGTGGGATTATATTCTGAAGATCTTTGTAGGGTCAGTAGTTACTGAAATGGAGTGATGGTCCGACTTTGTTCAGCTTCGGTTTGAGTTGGTCTCCCTAATTTGCATATTCTTGTTGTCGACAAACAGGTCATGCTGACCTAGAAAGTCTGGCTTATGTAAGGCCCGGATTTGGACTGTACCACTCAGACCCGCACTTGAAGGGACCCAGATATGTTTTGTTGAGAAATGGGGTCCAGTTTGGGTACGTTTTTTTGTCTCAAGATCTGTCCACTGTTTGATGATGTTTCCTTTCGTTAGTAGTTTTTCTGCATGTAAGTAGGAAGGACTGTTTCTACTTTATGTTTGACGATTGCATCACCACCTGTTCCCTGTACTACTACTGTAGTGTAAGCTGACCCAACAAAATATGTTCTGGTCAAAGTGCAAAGATCTGGTGATAAGAATGAATGTTTAATTTACTGTGTACACCTTACATAAGGTGAGCTGACCTATTCAGGTGAAAAAATGGTAAGATATTGCCATGGTTTCCTGAAACAAAGTACATGAGCCTTGTCCTTCTCATATTATGGTCTTTGAAGTTTGACCCTGTAGCCTGGGTGCCAGACTGCTCCGGGGTCAACATGCCCACTATAGCCCTCCTCTATTAGTCCCTGGAAACAGCCTGGTAGTCAGGCTAGCGGCCCTGCTACTTTCCATATGGATCAAATTGTATTGACCTGGAGTAATGAATGATAAAATAAAAAATTTTGTTTTGACATTAGACTAACCATTATATGTTTTATATGGAATTTCTAGAGTCATTGTTACACATGTATTTTACATGGGTAAACTGCATTTTCTTGAGCAGATTCATAATGTTAGACTATGCCCAACTTTCTGCTATGTTTAGAAAATAAACTGGGTCTGTAAGAATACTGAGAAACTACCTGTGTTTTGATAATTAAGATTTGCCTGGATGTGTAAAGAAACAGCTTGGGGATTGCAGTTCTGTCTCGTCGTGTGTCACCTAATAGTTTGCCCCGCCTGGCTTATGTCTGGCATTACGGCGGGTAGAGCTCCACGTGGGTTCAAAACGGTCATGCCAAAGCCACTCAGCCGTTATTTATCCTGCTATTAACATTCAAACAGCGCCGGCGGACGTGAAAGGTGACATGCGTGCGTGACAGGGTCTGTTGTGTAATCAAAAATTCAAAGGTAGAGGTAATACACGAGAGAAAATTCTAGTAGTTCTTGTGACGTTTGATCATTTCCCTGCCACAGATCAGTGAGCTCTTGGATTTTTTAATACAAAATGTAAAAAAATTATTAAAAATAAAATTGGTGTGCCCTTTCGGAAAGAATTAGTCCTAGAAATGCTATATGTGCATTATCTTTGTTTTCGTGGATATCTTGACATTTCTGTATAGGTTTGATACCATTTCTAAGGCTATACAAATTTAACCCATTGGTTCTCTGATCTGCCTGCTTTTTTTTTGTGATTTTGAAAACAAAAAAAATTTGGTCCAGAACCAACTCCAAAATGCTCATAGTCATAACATGCTCTAACATTCAACATTGTTACAGTTTTCCACCTAGCACTGTGGTTTGATTAAAATGAAATTTGAAATTCTTTTTTTGAATCATGGCTTCTATGATAGCATTTAGGGCCTTCATAGGATGCCTTGGCCAGTTTTTATTTTGTTTCGCCCTGTTGCTTGAACCAAGAAATAAAATTCATGTGGCCTTACGTAGACACATTTTCAATGTTTTTTCAAACAGCTTGAAATGGTTATTCAAAAGTAGATGAATGTGCGAAAAGCCGGTGTGTACGCACTTGAACTTGTGGTTCCGCACGCGCGGAAAAGCTGTTTGCAGAACATGTACATAGCAAAGTTCAAGCTGACCCAGCGCACTTGTGTACGGTTGATCAACATGAAGGTAACACTCGTGGTACACGTGAACATCAGCTGTTTACATCGTGGACAGGTACAAAGTCCGAGTAGGGGCTACCACCATGCAAACATTACAAAACTGCGCCGAGAACAAGCAAATACTGATTTCTTAAACGTGACTTATACACTTCTTGCTTTGGATAGTACCTGCTTATTCTGTTGGAATTGGATATCTAAGGTAAATTGGTGTATTCATGGAATACTTCATATTTAAAAGTCCGAGTATGGGCTACGGCTACCTCCATGTATTACAAAACTGCGACGGGAACAAGCAAATACTGATTTTTTAAAATTTGATGTCTTGCTTTGGATAGTATGCTGTAGCTGCTTTTCGGAATTGGATATCTAACTTTATAAGGTAAACTTGAGCTTGTACATTCATGGAATATTTAATGTTCAAAAGCACAATTTATACTTGCACATAAATCAAAGGTTTTAAATGTGTACTGTACTGCTGGTACAATGTATCATAATTTAGAAATTTCTTTCTAATTGAGGAGGGAAAAAAATTCTATCACATCTTTATTTTGTTTTATACTTATGACACGTTTTATCTGGAAAATGGCTGGAGTTGTCAGGTTTTTGTTAAGGCCACACCAATTTAATTTCTTGGTTAACGGATTCACCCGCTTCATTTTTTTTCTGATTTGCAAATAAAAATAAAAATTCAGAATCAACTGCAAAATGCTCATATTTTGCCCTGAACAGTTGAAGACAGTCCTTTTCATCCTAGTTGTTACAGTTATTCCATCTTTCAATGCAATGGTATCATTAAAAGTTCAAAATTCATTGTTTAAATTTTGAACCAGCCTGATGTGTTGACTTCATGGCTCCTATCGTACCATTTTGGACCATAATAGGATGCCTTAAGGCCTGTTTTTATTTTTTTATTTTTTTCGCCCGCCCGCTCCATTATTTTTCTAGAAAAATCCGTTAACCAAGAAATTAAATTGGTGTGGCCGTAGTGTAGTTCAGGTAATGGGAAACACAACATTATTTTCCCTAGGCCTAAAGCAGCTGTCATCATAGTCTGATGCAGGCTCAGCACTTTTTGGATAGCTACCAGTGCAAAACTTCTGTGCCACGGCGCCCACTAGGTAACATGTTCACTGATGTACGGGCTCTCGTGGGTGCTTACGTTCTTTAAGAGGTCAAATCACCATGGTAACGGTGAAAGGACAGCCCTTGTCCAATAGCGTGAAGTGTTATTCCCAATGGTGGAGATCAAATTCAAGTATATCTCCAAGCCACTAACGTGCTTCATTCGGAAAGATGGCGTCTAAAAGCTCACTTTGTTTCCACTTGTACAAAAGCAAGATACAAGGCCTCAGCTGTTTTATCCACAGAAATTAACAGGTGGTTGGAATACAGTATAATACTGTATTTTTCCGTTCAGAAATATTTTTAATTTACTGACCTAAGGTAGGGAATACTTAATCCTGATTTCGGGTCAAAGGTAAATATTTACAATAATAGATCTATTACAAATTTATTTAAAAAAAAAGAGATCACAGGGCTCGAATTACAAATTTAATAAATGAAATGCCACCTGCAAATGCAGGTTGGTGTTGGTAAAATTGGAGGTATTTGTGACGTCTACCTTCACATAATCTGTACTATTCCATGTACTGGATTTTATGATATGCACATGAAGGTATATGTTAATTTTTGTTTGCTTTATTAACTGTTGCAATGTTACCTGTACCAGTGCACGCATGCAGGAAATAGTGTTTCAAGCCCTAGATCATGTTTCATAGGAGAAAGTAATATGTGCAGTTACTGAAATGATTGGTTTTTCTGATGTAGTAGTTTTACACGACACAGATTGTAGGTGGGTGGGTTACGTGAGTCACCGAGTGCTGTGATCAGGAATGAACTCGTCTGTGTCGGTTACAAATTAGTTCTGCTCGTCTCATATTGTTGCTAGGACTAAACAACAAATAAACAATCTTTATTTTAGTCTTAATTGTTCTGCAGAGATTGAAAGGTGCGGAATTGATTTATTAGTGTCTACTCATATTTTCTTCAATTGTTGTACTCGTATTTTGAAAGGTGTGATGGGTTCTTTAACATGAGTAGAGTGTGGTCCTCCCCAAACATGTTACCTCCAATTCATCCGAGGGATGTTTCTAACCAAAGCCATAGGTACTCATTTTCACCTTAGTAAAGTGAGGAATGTTGTATTAAATGCCTTACCCAAGGGCACAACATTGGGGATTTGAACCCAGGACCTATGGGTTCTGAGCCAAACACCCAACCATTACGTCACAGTCCCAAAATCACTCCCTTTGACTAAGACTAAGAGTTAATCATCATTGAGCCTGCAACAGTCTATTCTCCCTCAGCTGGCTTATCCTTTCTTTTCTTGGGTAGCTTCTTCCGTCCTTGAGTTCTCAAGCTTTTTCTCGCCACAGACCTTCCTTGAAATATTCTAAAAGCAACCTCCTTCATTACTGTGATGACCAATCTTTTCCTTTTAACAAGCTGCACACTCTAAGAACCCTTTATATCCCAAAGAGGCAGGTCCACGTTCTGAAAGTCATGAGGCTTGTTTTTAACAGGTTTTTCTCCAGGTTAAATGTTGATGAGGTTTGGAATTGGCTCCAAATTAGGAGAGGTTTTGAAAAGTAGAGAAAAATAGGTACTTGCAGACAAATGAAACCTTTAGGCATACACTATAAATACGCACCTTATATAACGTGTGTATTTATAGCATGCGTAATATGTTGTCCTTGGCCTTAGCACTGGCTGTTTTTCTCTGTCCTTGGTACTGGCCCTGGCCTTGGTACTGACAGTGTTTCCCTGTCCCTGGTGCTGGCTGTTTCCCTGTCTCAGGTACTGACTGTGTTCCCTGTCCCTGGTGCTGACTGTTTCCTTGTCCTTGGTGCTGACTGTGTTCCCTTTCCCTGGTGCTGACTGTGTTTCCCTGTCCCTGGTGGTGACTGTGTTTCCCTGTCCCTGGTAGTGGTACTGACTGTGTTTCCCTGTCCCTGGTACTGACTGTGTTTCCCTGTCCCTGGTGCTGACAATGCTTCCCTGTCCCTGGTGCTGACTGTATTTTCCTATCCCTTGGTACTGTTTCTCTGTCCCTGGTGCTGACTGCATTACCCTTTCCTTGGTGCTGACTGTGTTTCCTTTATCCCTGATACTTGTTAGGGATGGTTGTGGGGTTGTTTTACAGCCTCTAGCCTTCTTGTGGCATTGTTGGTGCCTCAGAGAATAGCCCTTTTTGCACTGCTTGCTGGAGATTTTTAGGTTGTCAGTTCTAGGCATAGGGTCTGTATGATAGCTTCTGTACTATTTGGAGATAATTTTTATGTCACCTTAGCAAAATATTCAATTTATGTATCTTGGATAGCATACAAGGATCATCCTGAGTTATTTAGAAAACACAATGTGCTACATTTGTTTAGGACATTCACTCATGATTACTATTCAGAATGACAAGAATAAGACTCTCTACTCTGTCTCTGAAAGAGAAATAAGATAAGCACACACACACAAAAAATATGTTTTATGTTCACGAGACTCATGTACTTCATTAATTTATTAAGCTTATATGCTGACATATTATTTGTAACATACATGTGGAGAGAATAAAGTGCCGTGGCGGACACGGAAAAGTAAAAAAAAATCACTGAGCTGATTCTTGTAATGCTTGTTTGAAAATGTTATGTGTTGTGATACTGAGGATCAGAGAGATAATTTACACAGAGAAATAGATAATGATGATAATACTTAATGTTGGGGTGACCACATAGCTCATTTTAAAGGGCAACATGTGAGAAGTCACCAGATTCAAATGTTAGCACGAAACAGGATGTATGATGTATTAGAGAGCATTTAGCCCAAACATTGCAGAACATCTGCTAGATAGAACCAAAGTGATGCCTTTGGCCATGTTAAAGTGCCATTTGAAGTGCTTGCGTCAGCAGTAATGGTTTTCGTCACATTTGGTGCACTCCAGATTGAATTAGCACCTCATGTCAAGACCTATGATATGAATCATTCATTTTGGCCCTAGCGGAAATGCACTAAGCACAGACATATTCTTGGTTGGTTCGTCGCTTGCTTGGTTGTTTTTCAATAACCCAGCAAAAAACCTGCCAACCTTTGTAACGGGTAAAATTGCTTGTAAGTATAGCAAGTTTCACAAACATGCTGTACTGCTTGTGGTCACAGTGTATGAAACATTTAAAATTTATTTACAGTAACATGGAACATTCATACAGAAACTCTTATGTAACAAAGTAAACTGTACCTGTTTTATCTTAATTTTAAGGGTTTTTTGATTGTGTCAAGTTTTTTTCTAGGAGCCTACTTGGCCAAAATGTCAGCTTTTTTTCAAAAACACTTGCTTGAATGTTTTTCTTTTTTTGTTCAGATTCCTCTTGCAGTGCCTGGAAGACCTTGATGCCAGTCTGCGGAAGCTCAATTCACGACTGTACGTCATCAGAGGGCAGCCCACAGATGTGTTTCCACGCCTCTTCAAGGTAAGATTTATTCATTGCAGTAATAAAGATACTTTTTTCAGCGTTCTGCAATATCTGCAGAATTAAGGGCTATAGAATTGGAGATGGGTGCTATGTACCATCTGGTCAGGAAGGACTTTACCTTTTTACGTGTCTGTCAAAATAATACCATTTGTGCTGACCTACATGTATATATGCACTACTTGTACACAAATCCTTTTTGCGACAAGCCTTCAGGCCTCGAAATTAACTTTTTTCACTATTGTCCCGGAATTGTCCCGAACATAGATTTCAATTGTCCCAAACTGAGGATGGACTGTCCCAGCCTTCTTTTCAGGAAATAAGTTTATGGCAACAATAAGAAAACAACAACAACATGCAGAATTGTACAACTTGAAGTCCACTTTATTAGTAAATGTAGGGAAATAGATGATAGTATCATGGGCACTGCACCATCTTCGAGGCCCCCCTCCCCGACAATTGGAATCCCTGATTGGTCAAATTTAAATGTTTGAACATATATTTGAGTATTATGGGCTGCTGGCGGCCCACAGCAGGGTGGATGGATCGCGTTCCCAAATCATGTGGATGGTCTCAGAATTTTCCAGTTGCCTGAAATTGTCCCAAAACGTAATTTGAATTGTCCCGAGCTGAAAATTTAGTGTCATTTGACACTGGGACAATGTTAATTTCGAGCCCTGGCCTTAATTTGATTGATCACTGCTGTGACGTAGTATAGAAATCAGATTCTCACAATGTCTTCCATTTCCTCCTTAGGAGTGGAAGGTCTCCTGTCTTTCGTTTGAAGAGGACTCGGAGCCGTTTGGTCGTGAACGAGACATGGCCGTCATGAAACTCGCCAAGGAGGCTGGAGTAAAGGTCATTTTGCGGACGTCGCACACCTTGTACAAATTACAAGAGTAAGCATTACCCTACGCTATATCTCAATAAAAAACAAGAAATAGCAGCCAGATGCAAACCAGGTTTTATGCGAAATATTCTAAAGCAAAGGACAATGCTGCAGCTAAAATTGGAATGGTTTTTGTTCTCTGTTGGAGACAGCGGGCAGATGGAATAGCACAGTGTGCGGACGTGAATGTTTTTGAAATTTCATTTACTATTTTTACGGCTATGTGCTGTTAAAGCTCAGCAACACAAGAGATGCTACTCTCAGATTTTGCTAGTGGCCAAATTTGCTTTTAATTACTAAGGAATTTTTTTTTTATTTCTTAGAAGTACTTTTTTTTTTTAAATTTTCTACAAGAATTGTTTTTACTCGCCAGAAGTAGGTATTTTCCCAAATCAACAGGTTATTAGCATTGTCACTTACACGTGCCGCACGTGCTGAAAATTTCTTTTGTAGGCTTCATATTTGATACCAGACTTAAGTGTCGGCTGTCTCTTCCTTGAAGAAACCAATTACTTGGTTAGCATTGTATCCCAGCTTGTCAGAGTACTGGCATGCTGTAGCTTGTTTTTGTCACCAGTTTTTTTCCTACGGAGGAGTAGCAGGACAGCAAAAGTTTCTCCATGTGTAGTAAGTTGCCATAGACCCTGTATGCTTTCAGCAATTAATTCAAAAATGCTTGGAGAACCACCTTCTAAAATCTATCTAGTTTCTTAAGTAACAGTTTCCCTGTGTATTTTATTACCTGGATGTCTAACCGTCATCGATGTATTTTGGAGAACTGTCTTTGTAACAAAGTGAATTGAATTTGTTGTTTAAAGGTATCCAGTGCAGTTTTTAGGGCTTGGAAACCCGATTTTTCAAAGCCAATATTATAGTCATTTATCTACATACAGTACTGAGTCAAAACCACACTATCCCAATGTATATTTTACCCTCATGGAGCAAAAATTCCCTAAAAGTGGAAAATGGTAAACAGAAAACAAAGAGCTTTTCGACCAGTCACTCTGATCTTCCTCAATAGACTGTGACAAATCTCACTGGGTCAGTCTATTGAACAAAGGTTTTAACTTAAAACGTAACTACCAACACAGATGAATTTATTGTTCTTTCTCTCGCCCAGCATCATTGATGTGAACGGTGGGCAGCCACCGCTGACCTACAAGCGGTTCCAGGCCATCCTATCTAAGATGGACCCTCCAGACCAGCCTGTAGACACCATCACAGCAAGCACAGTGGACAAACTGACCACTCCTATCCAAGATGACCACGACGAAAAATACGGAGTGCCGTCTCTTGAGGAGTTAGGTGGGGAAACATTATTAACGCTTTTCTAAGTTAAACTTACGAACTGGATTTATGTTTTATGTTGTAGAAATACATGCAAATTCAGACCTCATGGTGTTATTTTTTGTTATAGTATATCAGCAAAAAAAATCAAACTTTATTTTTGTTTGGCATTTGTTAGAAGTTACTTGTGTACTATACTTGGATCCCACCTCCTTGTTATCTACACATTCTGTGTCAAGAAAAGTAGGTAAAGATGAATTCTTCTTTTGCTTTATTTTTGCCCATGCTTTTATGAAACATGGGCATACAAAAATTGTAAACTATACATAACTTATACATAACCCTCATGATGAAACATGAACAAGATTTGTATACGTATATAACAGTGTGGCTACCTTTTGTGGTTTAGTCTTGCATACCAATATGGCAAAACTCACTTGCAATGGGTAAAAGATGGTAATTCTATTAATTTTAGTTGGCCTGATGTTTTAACAAGCAATTAATTCAAACTACGCAAATCTGTTGACTGTTTTATCCATATTTTTGTAGTTTTGATAATCCTGCATAAATTATGTTAATGAGGCTGCACTGGCATTTGTCAGAACTTACTTGTATACTGTATATGGTTACCCCCGTCCCTGTTATCTACACATTTTGTGTAAAAAAAAAGGAGACAAATTACATGTCCAGGGTGTTATCAGATAAATTCTTCTTTTGCTCGATTTTTGCCCATATTATGCGAAACATGGGCATACAAAAATTAGAAACTATACATAATTATATATAACCCTTGTGATAATAAACAAGAACAAGATTTTTATACCTATATAATGGTGTGGCTACCTTTTGTGGTTTAGTCTTGCATACCAATATGGCAAAACTCACTTGCAATGGGTAAAAGATGGTAATTCTATTAGTTTTAGTTGGCCTGACTTTTTAAACAAGCAATTACTTCAAACTACGCAAATCTGTTAACTGTTTCATCCATATTTTTGTAGTTTTGGTAATCATGCATAAATTATGTTAATGAGGCTGCACTGGCATTTCTCATTAGTTCCACGTATACTGTATATGGTAACCCCCTCCCTGTTATCTACACATTTTGTGTCAAAAAAAAAGTAGACAAATTACATGTCCAGGGTGTTATCAGATAAATTCTTCTTTTGCTGAATTTTTGCCCATATTATGCGAAACATGGGCATACAAAAATTATACATAATTATATATAACCCTTTTGATATAACCCTTATGATGAAACAAGAACAAGATTTTTATACCTATATAATGGTGTGGCTACCTTTTGTGGTTTAGTCTTGCATACCAATATGGCAAAACTCACCTGCAATGGGTAAAAGATGGTAATTCTATTAGTTTTAGTTGGCCTGACTTTTTAAACAAGCAATTACTTCAAACTGCGCAAATCTGTTAACTGTTTCATCCATATTTTTGGAGTTTTGGTAATATTGCATATATTATGTTAATGAGGCTACACTGGTAGTACCTGTAAGCCATTGTCTAACATCTAAAAAACCTTAGTAGCAATTCTAGCGAAGTTGTAGAAAACATGAAAAAAAACCCAGAAGCATTAGAAACCATTAGGCCACACCAATTTAATTTCTTGGTTAACGGATTCGCCCGCTTCATTTTTTTCTCATTTGCAAATAAAAATAAAAATTCAGAATCAACTGCAAAATGCTCATATTTTTCCCTTAACAGTTGAAAACAGTCCTTTTCTTCCTAGTTATTACAGTTATTCCATCTTTCAATGCAGTGGTATCATTTAAAGTTCAAAATTCATTGTTTAAATTTTGAACCAGCTTGGTGTGTTGACTTCATGGCTTCTATTGTACCATTTTGGGCCATAATATAATGCCTAGGCCTGTTTTTATTTTCTTTTTTTTTTCGCCCGCCCGCTCCATTATTTTTCTAGAAAAATCCGTTAACCAAGAAATCAAATTGGTGTGGCCTTAGGAACAATTATTAATGATAATTCATAAGCATAAACAATGTTTGTTTTTGGACAGGTTTTGACACAGATAACTTGAACCCTGTTGTGTGGCCGGGTGGGGAGACAGAAGCACTGACCAGACTGGAACGGCATCTGGAGAGAAAGGTACAGTACTGATATAGGATTTACATTGTAATTCTTGCTTTGGCAACATGTATTGTATCCCAGCAACATACTTAGATATTTATTGATATATTTCAGCTTTATTACAGTAAGGTACATCTAAAAGAAAGGAGGTTTCCTTTGTGTGTATCCCAGTCCAAATCAAACCAACAATAGAAGATAAAAAATAATTAACAAGACTGTAAGTTGTGTCCACAAAAAGACATGGCTACACAGTGTGCTAGAATGTTTTGTGTTTTTATACCGGTAACATAAAGCCAGGACAACTTCTTAAATTGTTGATAACCAGATCATGACAATATTTATGGTATGTCTAGTTTGTACGTTTCTTGTAATTATTCTGTTACATAAGTGCCAGCCTACTGTAAGGTGCCTTTGAAAGTTTGATTTTTTTTGCAAAGAAAACGATTCAGAATGATGTTCCAGGCTTTAGTTTCCAATCATGTGACTCGTATGACTACCGGTAGAAGGAATTTTCAGGGCACCAATGTGCCTCAAGTTCAATCTCTCATGAATTATGGAGAGTATTTCCTTTGTGAATTTGCTGATTTGCTGACGTACATGAAGTCAGCCAGAAATTGCTTTAAAAGCTTGTAGCATGACTCAGAGCAGCATCACTGTGTGTCATAGTGTAATACTGTAATCCTAACATTTCAGGTAAGCTATCTTGGCAAAGAGCAGGGAGTATTTTACACAAATTAACAGGTTTATGTAGGCAAAATGAGTTTTGGGGCACCTCTGAGTGAAATAGGGAGCACTGTAACTGAACAGGGGTTTAAGGTTACTGATATGGAAAGATATGGAAATTTGAACTGTTCGATATTGAATGAGGGGAAGCTTTTAAGTCAATGAAGGAAATGGAAGGTGGACTGTTTCATTGCATTCATGGGGTGCTTAGATTTGGCATGAGTGCGGAAACCACGACAAGCGAATGCTCTGAAGACTGTCCGACCTTTGACTATGCAGGTCTAGCATAGCTAGGAATTACTCAATAATGCCTCATGCTGAATTTATGAATTCAGCATGACAAATAACATGCTACGTAGAACGATTAATACACTTACATCACTTTATACTGAGTAAGAGCGGGCTGGCTATGATTAACTCAGTGCATAATCTGTGTCTGTACATGTATCTGTATCGGTATAGCTGGTATAACCACCCTTCGGCGTAACACACCAGCTAACACATTGTAACATTTAACAGAAAAGGGCATGGAGATACTCACTAAGATAAGCTGACATTGAATTTGGGAGAGTTTTTGATGTTTTTTTCTTGTCTCTATCCAGGCATGGGTTGCAAGTTTTGAGAGACCGAAGATGACAGCCTCCTCACTGTTAGCCAGCCCCACAGGACTGAGTCCATATCTCAGATTCGGCTGCCTGTCTCCCAGATTATTCTACAAGAAGCTAACAGAGCTGTACAAGAAGGTTTGTTCATATGAATTACCTTTCAGTTTGCTTAGTATAAGGATGGTTTTATTACCTTGCTAAGAGCAGGGCTCAAAATTTATTTTTGTGAATATGTGAACCTAACATTCCTCACAAAAAAATTAAATGCACAGCTGCAATTTTGAAAAAATTAGATGCACGGCTGCAATTTTGGGTGTACAAATGTGTATGTGCACCCAGCATTTCGAGCCCTGTAAGAGGCATGTAACTTTTTCTAAGCAAGAGCCAACATTTTGATGACTGTTTGTCATCTTTATCAGGACAATTACCACCGCAAAACCTGACATTTTGATGACTGGCTGTCATCTTAATCAGGGCAATTATCACCGGTTCAATGTAACTGAAGCTAGATTTTACTGGTTCACTATGAATTCAGGTGTTACTAGTTCACTCTGCACCTGGCTTCAGTGCACAGTGAACCTGTCATAATTGCCCTGATGAAGATGGCAGACAGTCATTGAAACATCAGCTTTTGTTAAAGAAGTGGTTGGGAAGAAAGAACTTGATGCAATCATTTACGAATGCAGACTTATAGGTTTGTGTTCCCTTTCCAGGTAAAGAGAAGCAACCACCCTCCCTTGTCATTGTACGGCCAGTTACTGTGGAGAGAGTTCTTCTACACAGCGGCTACGAACAACCCAAACTTCGACAAGATGGTGAACAACACAATCTGTGTGCAGATCCCATGGGATAAAAACCCAGAGGCACTGGCCAAGTGGGCAGAGGTACTGCTGTGTTTCAATATTCTACCCAGCCTAAATTTTTTTTCTGTCAATTTCAATTTTATTATGTATACCGAAGGAAAACATATTGTTTTTGCTCAGTTTCCTCTTCTCCAAACGCAAAAGGTCAAATACCTGCACCATGGTGACTGGTGTTGGGTTAAATCATGTTGCAATTTTATAGCAGGAGGGATTTAGACTCCTGTCACCATATATATGAACATGTTTGAGTAAGAATTAACAGAGCAGACCATATGCGAAGGTAAACATTATGCATTTTCTTTGCAAATGTTGCCTTCCTAGTTTGATGTGACATCATATGGTCTAGTTCTAGGGGTATGCTTCATTGGGAAAATTTAAACATTTTGGCTATTTCCTGCATTTAGAGGGGCAAATTTTGCTGGTAGACTTTTTGGTTTCGCATATCTTTACAAGCTAATTTTTGTCCATCAAAGATAACGGATTGGGCAAAATTTTTGTATGTCACAAGAGGCGAAATTCCGTTGAATGACAGAAGGAAGGAAACTGGGTAGAACACTGCTTTGCTTTCATCATCTTCCTTGTAATTCCTTATAATCCCAAAATGTGCTCTAAACGTAATGTAAACCGTGCATACCTGGGGGTGTTGCACTCGAGATCTCATTTTAAAAGTGGCAGATGTGGCGGATAAAAATATCTTAGTGGATGAATGTTAACGGACGTTCAAGTGACTCTATTTAAATAGCATAAGTGAATTTTTCATTTGTGTCACATTTTTAATAAAAGTCGTGACTCTTCTAATATGAAGAGTGAGGTTTTTCAAAAAGCACTCCAACGTCAATCTACATGGAAGTTATATTAGACACAAAGTTAGAATATAAGTGAATATTATTCATTGTAATAATCCATGTTCACATAAACTAATGAAAAAACAGTATTTTTTGTTCAGAAAGGAAGGTACTTTAAAGCAAGGAACGTTCCTATTCGGAGTGAATTTTCCATTTGTCCCATTTTCAGTTGCTATAGTACTGCAAACATTTCAAGACTTTAGTCATGTCTCTAATAATATGAATAGTCTATATGGAAGTTATACACATTTTTTTATGAATGAAATTGCAACAGAGATGATTGTCTTTCATTGTCATAATCCTTTCTTCACATTAAAAAAAATTTATAATGAGAAAACTTATGTCTGTTCCTAGAGGTACTTACAAGTAAGTTTCCCATAAAGACTGTTCATGCGTGGGCGTTCATAGAGTGTATTCCCTAATGGCCCCATCAACTGATATCTGGGACACGTTCCTACCCACCTGCACATCCAAGGGAGGGACCAGTGAATGAAGCTTCCATTGGAATTCTATGGTGAAACCACTAGAAACAAGCACTTAAAAACACATTTACTTTTATTCCAAACCTCAAGTCTTTACCCCCACTGCAAAGCTGAATTTGTCAGGTTTCTTTTGGTACAAATAGTGAAAGTTCGACTCCTGCCTAATTTTGAGTTACAGCCCAAATACTGAAATGATACCTGGATTTCACCCCCTGTCCAAGTGGAACAGTCCCAGGATCTATCTCGGGGTCGATAGAAGGTCAAGTCTTGCCAAAGGTCAAACGTTTTGGGCAGATTTGAAAAATATACATTCTTCTGTCCCACTTACCACAAAACTGGGCCTTTCTGAGCAAAATTTGCCCAGGAAAAAAAATTATTTCAAAAATAAGTCCAAAAATAAATCGTGGGTACTCAAAGTGGCCTTACCCCGCATGCGCTTACACTGGTCCCTCTCCTCCAAGTAGTGGGTATAGAAAGAGCTTTCCTTGTTTTGTCGCTCTTGATATGCTGGGAGACTTTCTGATAATGCAACAGATGGAACCTTTGTCTTGTTTAACAATCCACCCAAAAGTTTAATATTCCATAAGGCCACAGCAAGTAAATTTTATGGATGACATCCTCCGCAGACTCCAAATCTAATGCAATAGGGTGAAAAAACAAGGCAAGCCAAGAAAAACAAGATTCCTACAATTTCAAATTTTGACATCATAAACCTTGTTAAGGCCACACCAATTTAATTTCTTGGTTAACGGATTTTTCTAGAAAAATAATGGAGCGGGCGGGCGAAAAAAAAATAAAAATAAAAACAGGCCTAGGCATCCTATTATGGCCCAAAATGGTACGATAGGAGCCATGAAGTCAGCACACCAGGCAGGTTCAAAATTTAAACAATGAATTTTGAACTTTTAATGGTAGCACTGCATTGATAGATGGAATGACTGTAACAAGGTAGTAAGAAAAGGACTGTTTTCAACTGTTCAGGGCAAAATATGAGCATTTTGCAGTTGATTCTGAATTTTTATTTTTATTTGCAAATAAAAAAAAAACGAAGAGGCGAATCCGTTAACCAAGAAATTAAATTGGTGTGGCCTAAACAAGAAATGTTAAGTTTACTGCCATCTGTTACTACATCCATTTGTTACTTAGAAATAAAAGTTTTCAATCGTTGTACAGATGTTTTTGATTCAGTGGGAACATCACATATAAAAGGAGTGAAATACATCACTGCATCAATGTACACTGTACATGTAAAAGAACAATAAATCAGAGCCTTGTCTAGATCTCCTCTCTTAATATTTATTTGCCATCCACATTCTGGCATGGTAACAGACATCTTTGCCCATTTTGGGCATGTTCACCACTGTCAGAGGGTAGCAAAATTTTTTTTCTTCCAAAATCAGTCAAAAATTAATGTGCGCGTTGATGTCATCCATAAAAATTACTTTCCATAGCCTAATTAGCTCATCAACATACATATATACATGTACCCCCACATTGTTACACTCCTGCATATACACGAACTGGCTTTGAAAGAACCTTGCTTGTTTTGTACAAAAATGTAGCTCATGCTGGGAGAGTTTGTGACTATGCAGACAATGTTTTGCGATGTGTTATTGTGTCAACATGCCTCAGAGTACTGGAGCTAATTAGGCCCCAAAGACCTTGGCAGTTCCCTTAAATCATAACTCCTACGCATGTAAAAATTAGTTTTAGAAAGAACCTTGCCATTCCACAGCTGAGCTTATATATCTTTTGTTCTGAAAATGCTCAGTTCTCAAGTCATGATTTTTCTAGTATTTTTGGAACAGATAAGATGATATTCAGCCAGTTCAGCTTGAGGTTTTATGAGTGTTGTTTGAATAATGAAGACGTATATGATAGAGATAATGTACCTAATTAAAAGCCAAAGCATGTAGGACCTAATATTGAATGCAGTTCCATCTAAAGACTGTACCCCCCGCCTTTCCAGGGCCAGACGGGCTTCCCCTGGATAGATGCGATCATGTCGCAGCTACAGCAGGAGGGGTGGATCCACCACTTGGCACGGCACGCTGTGGCCTGCTTCCTGACCAGAGGGGACCTGTGGATCTCCTGGGAAGAAGGGATGAAGGTGACCTTTGCTCTATTTACTTCTTTACGTTGTTTTGTATGGTTAAACCCAAGTTTAAAGGCCCCCAATGCAATTTCAAGGTGGTAAACTGGATTTTAAAATTCAGTTTTCTGGTCCTTTTTAATTTAGTACACTTAGTCAATGTTGTCCCACAGCATACTGATATCAGTGAAGGAAAAATGTGATCTTGCCGTAGGAAAACGGCTGCTTGTTTTGTATCGTAGGCTGGTCAAGTTATTCATGGGTGGCAACCAAAAATAAAAAGGCACTTCAACTAGCTTGTTTGGGGGCAATTTCAACACTTCAAGTACATGTATATATATATATATATATATATATATAATATATATATGTATGAAATGATGACGAAATCGTACACGTGCTAAGAAATGGGAATAAATGTCAATATCAGACAGATTTCATATTTTCTTTTTGCCACCCTAAAACTGTATTGGATGCCATTTAAGTTTTACTTGGCAGTCAATAAAAGCTATGGCAAATGTAAAAATTTGATGGTTTTATTGTCGCATGTTCTTAGTTCTATATGGCTTCCATAACTGTAAGTTTAGGCCACAGCAAGTAAATTTTATGGATGACATCCTCTGCAGACTCCAAATCTAATGCGAGCGGGCGAAAAAAAACAAGGCGGGCCAAAAAAACAAGGTTCCTACATTATAAAATCATTGTACGAATGGCTTTTATTTGGTGGGAACATCACATATACACAGCCATCATCACATATCATTGCATCAAAGTAAGAAATAAAACATTAGATCAGAGCCTTTTCTTGTCTCCTCTCGTCATAGTTATCTGCCATCCACCTTCCGGCATGGCAGCAGACATCTTTGCCCATTTTCGGCATGTTGACCACCGTCAGAAGGCAACAAAATTTCTTGTGTTTTTTTCCAAAATCAGGCGAAAATTAATGCGCGCACCGATGTCATGCATAAAAATTACTTGCTGTGGCGTTATTTGACTTTACCATTGGATACATTGGAGAGGGAGACGAAACAGGTAACTTCCAGACTGTTTCCGCAATTAGAATGAATAATACTGTCACGTCTTCTCCCCCTGTGATACTGTTGTAATGCCCGTGCTGTCCGTTCTGCTGCCGAGGTGTTTGAGGAACTCTTGCTGGACGCTGACTGGAGCGTGAACGCCGGGAGCTGGATGTGGCTGTCCTGCAGCTCCTTCTTCCAGCAGTTCTTCCACGTGTACTGTCCCGTCAACTTCGGCAGGCGGACCGACCCCAACGGGGACTTCATCAGGTCAGTATTCAGGGCTGGAAATCCTTTTTGGCGACGTCTCAGGGAGGAGCCTAATGGTACAGTATTGGGTGCAATTTGCAAGAATTCTAGGAATTGTACAGGCGGACCGACCCCAACGGGGACTTTATCAGGTCAGTATTCAGGGCTCAAAATCCTTTTTACTGTCAAGCAAGGGGACCCAGGTTCAATCCCCAGGATTGGACCCAGACATGTCCGGACATGCACCCAGACGTTGTGTCCTTGGGAAAGGCACTTATCACGTATTTCCCCCTCCTAAATTAGAGGGATCCTGGGACCTACTAGGGTTTTGGTTGGCGTTAGGAAGGGCATCCAGCCTTTAAAAAAACCTTGCTTCGAAAAAGACTTGCACTTGATGTAAGTACATCTAACCCCCAGTTAAGGGGAAAAATTATATTAAAAATTGGATAGAAAAGTCATGAGTCAGTCTGACAGAGACCATGACATTGAACTCTAAAAAAAAAACTTATCCAGTTACTTGATTTCTTTTGTATTGGGTAACGTTATAGATGGATATCTTACCTTCATTGATGTATAACAGGACAATGATGTTTGTGTGTTGTGTACAGGAAATACCTCCCCAAGCTGAGAGGGTTCCCTGCCAAGTACATCTACGACCCGTGGAACGCTCCAGAGTCGGTGCAGAAGGCAGCTAAGTGCATCATCGGTACATCACCCTTCTGTTCTTTCATATCAACAAATAGGCAACTGTTGTATATTGCCTTTTTTCTTCCCTGTAATAAAGTATTGTTTTGGGTGGCTGAGCTGGGGTTAATGTGTATGCTTGCCTGGACAGTGCAGGTTGATAGCATGTAGAATGATAGGCAGAATGACATCAAAAGGGTAGACACATCAAATTTCTCTGGCCGGAAGTTAGCAGCAATTGGAGGCTGACATGGGGGAATTCAGGGAGTCAAGGATTGCACGAGGCAATACATCCCAGAAGTTTGAAATCTCCTATTCCTTACTTCCAAAAATAGTTTCATCTGATCAGGTTGGTGATGATGAGGTTGGTAAAGTATAGGATACACAACCAAAATATCTCACCTAAGTGCTTTGGTTGTGTAAAAGAAAACTCCTGTATCCTATTTCTTGTTACAACGGGGAAAACCAGATCCTTAACCTCTGAGTGTTTAAAATGATGTTTTCTGGTTGGCCCTCCAGGGAAGGACTACCCGCTGCCGATGGTCAACCACGCAGAGACGAGCAGAATCAACGTGGAGCGCATGAAGCAGGTGTACCAGCAGCTATCACGGTACAGGGGCGCAGGTACGCAATGTAAGGCCGCTTCTTACCTACCGTAGGACACTCCCCGCAAAATCTGCGACTTGGACAACTCTAGTAGCTTAGAACTAGGTCAGTTATGCGCTAGGCTGAAGCCTTAGTCAGTTTTTAGAAGCCTACGCCAGTGCTCGTAAGCTGGAAGTGTCTCACTACTCGATCACTCACTATCTGGTTTAGCATCTGTTGCTCCCTGTCTTCTGAGGGTTAGACGTCTGGGGGTGGAAAAATATCTCTGATCAACTGCAAAATCTTATTAGCCTACTCTGCAGGAGTTAAAAGTCCCCCATGACATTATCATAATTTGTTCTTGAAGAATTAAACTCAATTTACTCTCAAGTAGGTCTGGAACTTTTTTCTACCATCTCTTAGCAGTGTTTCCTATACCATTATATAACTGTAAAACTTGTCAACATATTTACATAGAAACTTATGCAATCTGGCTCGGTAATGGTGGAAAGCCAACAGTTTGAGGCCCTGGATCACCAGTAAACAACAAGATGTGGGGGAACCCTTGCAGATGATAAAATACAAGTTATCTGTCATTTGTGGGATTTCCTATTTTTGTTCCTTGCCCGAGAGGTAGAAAATATTTCACTCAACCTTGAAAGGTTGATTTTCCTGTTTTGTGACGTCTGAACGGGTCAAAAATAGTTTGTTGCGCTCCATAGCGTACTAGGTTATCTGTGTTGTGAGGGATTTCCTATTTTTGTGACATTTCTAAGAGGCAGTGATTGTTCGTCCAACCTTGAATGGTGGATGGTCTTCCATTCTGTGACGTACGTACTGTTCAAAAATAGCTTGGTGACCTCCTGTGAGTGATAAAACCCAGACAGTGCTACAGCAATGCAGGGAATAGACTCCTGATAAAAAGCTGTTTCCTGTATGCTTTGACATTTTTGAGATAGTTGCTGAATGATGAATGGTAAATTTTCTGCCATTTTGTGACATCTGAACAGGTCAAAGAGTTTCTTGACCTCCAATGAGTAAGATAAGACCCGGACAATGTTAGAACTATGAGGAGAATACTTATAAAAAGCTCTTTCCGGTATGCTTTGACGCTTTTGAGATAGTGGCTGATGTCAGCACTGTCCCCCACTTTCAAAGTTCAAGAAGAGGTTACGTACAAGCAGGTCTGTTAGCAGCTAGAAGTCTTCTTGAAGAATTTTACAAAATGGATCTTGAACCTATTTGAAAACCTGTAATTTCACCATAGATAAAGTGATCATCAACCTTGGGAATAAGGAGAAAAATAATCCAGCTCAGTCTGTATAGAACTACCGGTACAATGTACATGTAGAAACATGGGCTTTCACCCATATTCCAATGGTTTATCATAGGTTGCAGAAAGTTTATGGTCCCCAGTCTCTGTTGAGGGATGGTTGAATGGCCCATGGTGTAGACTGCTTCTTTTCTACTGTTCTATGTACATGTAGTGTCCATTCTTTGATTACTGTACTCCCTGACACCAGACTTGCACGCGAGTCTGTCCAGCAGGTCTACACTGTAAGCTTAAGGCTGCACACTCTAATGTCTGGGTGTATGGTCAGAAGTCTTTTGTCTCAGGCCTCGAAGTTAACTTTTTTAGTGTTGTCCCAGCATTGTCCCAAAAATAAATTTCAATCGTCCCGAATTGTCCCAGCATGTTTTTCGGGAAGTATGTATGTACAGCAACTTGAAGTCAACTTTATTTTGCTTACGTTCTGACGCACTATAATTGCAGAGAAGACAAGAATTTGGGGGGCTTTTCCGAGCCAAAAGCTGGGATGCTTGCATGATCGACAAAAGTAGCTATTGTGCTCAAAATGTCCCAAAGTGACTTTTTAGTTGTCCCTGCCTGGACACTGTTAATTTCGAGCCCTTTGTCTCATTCAGTGTTTTTTCCCCCCAGGTCTCCTGGCCACCATCCCCTACCCTGACGGAGGGAATGGAAACCCGACGGGCCACAAGAAACACGCCCTGGTGCAGGGCATGGAGAGGCCGCACGGCGAGAGAAGAGAAAGAGAACACGGACAGCCAGCTCACGTAAGAACACTGTTCCACAACTTCTGGGTCTTGTAGGGCTTGTTTACTCGAGGGTGACAAGGTTTCTTTCGTTTTCAAGGGCTCCAAACTAGGCGTCTTTCTCTGAATTTTCAGTACCGATAAATGATAAATAAGTATGAATCAGGATAAATACGTAGTCCTTAACAAGTTTGCGAGAACATTTTCTGGTATTCTGTCCTTACTTTGGAGCCCTGTTTACAGTAGCCTTTGTCATGAAAACGTATGTCTATGTGCACGCTCACCGTATCTATATTTAGATACTGTTGGAAACTGAACGCATGCTAGTACTAGTAGTAGTACTGCATGTGCAATATGCCTCGTGTTTTGTGGGGGTGTGATTGATTCCAGTGTCCTGTCATTGCAGATGCCTTTCTTAAAACGGCGCAGATGGGATATCCGCTTTCAGGTTTGTGTTTTAACGCCAAGAAAAAGACAGTGAAACGGTCTTGGTAAAAGCTGGGATTTTGACATTTTTTTGTTCAACCTTGTACAAAAGATTTGTTTAACCCTGCACAAAATATTTTTTTATATACCTTCATACAAAAGCTTTTTTTTTTGCAATCAAAGAGGGGATATAGCTAACCTAAAGCTAAAATACATTGTGTAGGGTCCAAGATTTAATACATAGGGAGATAGGACTAAAATGACAAATATATTTAGGGAATTTTTAAAAAATTCCTTACGTATACCTCCCCTTTCTGATTTTGAAATGGGGACAACTGATTTTCTTTTACACATCCAGTTCAAAGCAGTGCCTTTTACCCAAATTGTGGGCATATTTTGCTGAAATTCCAACTTTTCTCAATGCTTTTTGACTGCCTTTCCATACACTGATTGTTACAGCTTACATGGGCAAAAGACAGACAAGACCACATCTTCAAGAAATGCATGATTGTACAGTACGGCTTTCGAATAACTTCCCATCTACACATGCGCAAATCGTGATCCAAAGTCATGCCTTTGTTGATTAGAATGTTTGCAAAAGCCATCCACTTCTCTTTCAACCCATGTTCATTTCGCGTGTAAAACATGTGAAGATGAGTGTGTAATCGTGTGTAGTTATGTGTATATAAATAGCCACCACATGTTGTTACACTCACGTGTAATATTAGCATGCGCAATTTACATAGCTTTTGCACAGATTTAAACTGTGATACACGGCTTTTACATAGCTGTTGATTTAAATGCAATTTACACAATCTTTGCTCAAAAAATAAACAAGTTAAAACCGATGTGTAAATGCGTGGGAAGTTTTTCAAAATCTGTACTGTAGGTATTACCTGGACTCATATGACCAGACATGTCCAAATTTTTCCACCTTGTGTTTGGAACATCCAAGGGTGTCTAATGCAATTCAGGGCGGCAGAAGAAATAATATTCTGAATGAGAAAATCTGTCTATTATTGTCAATATTGACATTTACATACTGTCATTTCTTAGCTTAACAGCTAAAAGAAGCTACGACTTTTTTTTTGTTCTGCCCATAAATGGCTAGAGCCAGAGTATAAAACAAACAACCTACATGTATTTTCCGTAAGAGACATCCTATTTTTGCCTCACAAATATCAGTATGCTATGGGATTAATTCATCTTACTACACAGGGTTCGAAATACTAGATGCATGTGCAGTGCACCCAAAATTGGACCAATTTTTTTCTGTGGGTGCACCAGTGCACCCAAATATTTTCATAGGTTTACCTATGTAAAGATGTTAAATGTATAGCAGTATACAAAAATACATATTGTTAACATCTACATGTAAGTGTCAGAAAAATAATAAAATAATTGTTGTTGTACTTTTCTTTAGATATGAAACATAATTAGTTTTGCTGACATTCTACTTATTTTATTTTATATGGTGAACCCGAATTTTTTTGTTTTTTTTTAGGATGGGTGCACCAGTGCACCTATTCCCAAAAATGGATTTCGAGCCCTACTACATCAAAATAATAACCAGAAAATTGAGGTTTACTGCCATGAAATTGCATTGGATACCTTTGACCAAGAAGAAATTTCTGGAACATTCCGGAGTTCAGTCCTGGAGTGGGGACAAGTCCCAGTTTTTGTACTAACATCCTGGGTCTCACTCTGGCAGCTTTCCAGGAAGAACTGAGAGGATTGTGCAAACAAAACTGCACAAATATTTCCTTTAGGACAATCTGTCTTGCTGTGTCCTAATTCCTTGCTTGCGTTTCCAGTTTTGCGATGATGGATGTTAACTGTGTGAATGGTGTTGTTATTAGGTTTAGAAATATCTCTTGTCAACCATATGTCTGTGTGGTTCATTGACCATTATATAAATCCTGGCTACATGAAGCTATCAGTCATTATACTGATTGAAGAGGTTTTTTTGTATTGTCAAAGGAGGTGTTTGGTTTTTATTTGATTGTCAAAGGATTGTGTTTGTTTTTAATTTGATTTGACCTTTTTGCAGGATGTGCTCACTTCTTTGGAATATTAGAGTGATCAGTTATGACAAAGTCAGATTCAGTTGAACTGAAATATGTTTCACCTTCTTCCTGCTGCCAGGCCCTGTAAACAATTGACTTTGTTGCCCATTTATGGCTATACTGAATGCTGAGGTGGCAATATAGTTTTTTTTTTCTGGACAACCCAGAATGTGTACTATACTGCTTTTAACATAAGGAGAACAAAGACATAGCAACTAGTTGTCCAAAATAACTAAAGGAACATAGTTTAGTAGTACATGTACTCATTTTCTGCGATTGCAAAGTACAAAATGTATTTGTTTCATTACGGCAGTCTCTAGCAGATTTTTCCACCATGTGACCACTCTATTACTAAAGAAGTGGGCTCTACTGTAACAGTTGCCTCTTGATACTTGTTTGATTATTTGTAGACATATTGCAGTCTTTGTCATATTTTCCATGAATACCGGTAAATTTTTGGTTGTCTGAAGGAACAAAGTAGTTTCTTTCACTGACTGTTCTGCCTTGTCTTGTTTCCTGCAGGCTCCTGAGGCCATAGACCAGTCAGAAGGCGACATGAGCAACGTGGACTGAGCAGGGAAACACCAGGCTCACAAGGACATGCTCACTTGCCAGGGCTAGGAACTGTACTAGCTTTTATCTTGAAAGTTCATCTGTGTTGGTAGAAGTCATTATGCAGCAAGTTTAAACTGTAATTTCCAACACAAGAAATTGGACTCACCCAAATTTTCGACTGTACAACTCCAGTCTGTCAAGGAATGAACAGTCTACTGCTCACGGAGTCACGTGTGTTATCTGTGTGACGTCATGGAAGCGGTGGATTGTTCATTCCTTGACAAAGACTGGAGTTGTACAGTCTAAAGTTTGGGTGAGTCCAATTTCTTGTGTCTCTCGGCCAATCAGATCTCGGCACTTAACACTGAGCAGGGTGGGTAATTTGTAAGGATGGTATTGATTGGCTACAAAGCAAGTCATGCCAAATAAGGCAAGATTTTGAGTGAGGGAAGCCTGTTGATTGGCTAATACAGCTTGTACTGTTTAGGGCCTTGGCAAGTGGGAATAAAGGATGATACATTTGTATCTGTAAATAGAGCTTTGTCACTTCTATCACTTCTTAAGTGTTTTTTCTTTGTATACAATAGAGATGGGATAATCACACCAACGTACAGAGGTCCGGGTAAAAGGAATGGATATCGTTGTTGTACAGTATTTTATTGTTGTACAGATTGTATTCAGGTAGAGAAAAGAAGATGCCAAAGAGGCGAGAGAAACATGTGAGGACCTTTGATGTTGTAAGAGAGATTCTATTTTTTGTATGGGATTGATGAAAACGTGGGGAAACATATTTTCGAGCATAGGAGGTGCTTGTAGTACCTTGTATACGTGACGTCACGTTTAAAAGACAGGCACTATTTTTTAGGATTAGACGTCTTGTGTTCTTGTGGACACAAAAATTCCTCACGAAAACTTTTTTCTTGTTCTGTGTAGTCTGGAATATTTGAACGGTTTATGACAAAAGAAATTCTTCATTCTGAAAAATCATTTCAATTTTGTGTTGAGATGATGTTGACATCGCCTCATTTACTAGTTTTTAGTATACAGTTGACTTCTTGTACATACATATCTGTATCCCAGCAAATGGGAAATTTGATGTTAACTGTTATATCATGGTGACTTTGACACAAACATGCGAAAGGTGGTTCAGTAATTGGAGGAAAACACAGTGAAATGATGTCAAATATTTCCGCAGTACACGTATATAATATGGTTAAACCAATTATTTAAAGTTTTAAGTTAAGTTTAACAAAAAAATTATTTACTACGCAAGGTGATTTAAAAGTTTTTATCACAGGTTATATTTCAGGGTTGCAACAGAAGAACTTTAGGCCACACCAATTTAATTTGTTGGTTCTCAGATTTTTTCATGAAAAATGTAAAGCGACAGGGCGAAAAAAACAACAACAAAAAAACATGCCCAAATGGTAAAGCTAAGGCTGGAAAAAGGGATTGAGAACAAAGCTATGACTATACATGCTAAAACATTGCTGTTTTATAGCCTATGTATCAAGGATCAATTGTCGATGTTATTGATTTCTAATTAACAAGAATTAATTTTTTTTTTCATTTTGCGATTTTTTGAAGCGGCGATTCCGAGAACCAACAAATTAAATTGGTGTGGCCTTATGGAGGTTGCAGAACCACAATTTTGCATGTTCAGAGGTTGCTTCAGAATTAGTTTAATAATTATTCATTCTCCAAAATTAGGTGGATTTCAAACTCTTAAATTATTATCATGTATTCATGTACAATTCAGCCAGAAAATTAGCAATCACTCGGTCTATCTGGTTATTTTAAATTTGAAGAGTATAAAAATTTTGAGGGCATAATATATTTTGAAGCCCAACAGTATTTTTACTTGTTCCATATATCATCAGATTTGCAGATCATTTGAAGTACTGTAAATTTATTAACTGTCGCGGTGGTTTTATTTTGCATAGGAGGGAGTTTTTTGTAGTGTTTTAAATTACGGTTCGAACAATTCTAGTGTAGTAGTGATACAAGGGAGACACATTGGCAACGTCATCAATTTGTGGTAGAGAAAAAAAATCACTGCAAAAAAATCACAGTGCATGTTTCAAGACTTACAGTAGTGTTCTTGTAACTACAGGCATGACTTAATTTCTATATCTGTATAAATTTTCTTTCCAAAATCCAGTGTCTTTTCAAATTTATCTTTGACCAGTGGCATAGAGAGAAGTGTAAAGGAATGGAATACTTTGGGTATTTTAGTGCAACCTGTTTGTTATTTGCTGATAGTAGCTGTCTGCAAAAGAAAATGCTTCCGGGCACAACTGACTGCAATAATTGTGTGCAAGTGAAATATCCTTGGTTTTGACTGTTTTGTATCATCTTTTTGTGATGAGGTCATTATAATAAACTGCAAAATGTGTAACAATGTGTTCTTTTGACTTGGTACATGGGGGGGGGGAGGTATTTTGCCAGCATACATGTAATAGTTAATATGTTTACTGTGGTTAATATGTTTACTGAAGACATTGCTAACATACAATTGATTTGTACACATTTTATTTGATGGTGACATAAACATTTTTTTCTTAAAACATTTCCTTACATAATGTCATAAAGGAATTCATATAAATGTTTTACATAAATTATTACAGTTTATCCACTTCACAAAATAGTCACCTTACAAATCAAGTGTTGGCACCTATTAACTGGACAATTATTTTCATTTAAAATAACATTTTGTGTTCTAATCATAATTAAGAAAGAATTTGTCAATGTTATTGTTTTCTTTCTTTACGTCAAAAAAAGGAAAAGCTCATTTTGATATACTCTGAAAGATTTATTCTCCATGAAATGAGTCTTGATAGTGCTGTATTCATGTACATAAACCCATGTTCAGTTCTGGAATTAAGTCCAAAGGTTTATTAAATCTAGGGCATATAGAAAGTACAGAGAGACTTCTCAGTTAACATTTCCCAATTGAAAATGGGGCATCTTCACTGCAAAATTTTGTTGTGAGCACTGCACTACCAGGGTTTAGAAGCAAGATTGCGGGGCACGTCTGGTCTAAACTGTGGCCACATAATTTACTACGGAGCACACTTGACAGTGCCCAATGGCAATGTTTTCTTCATTTTGCAGCACAAATTTTTGACTATTGAAGATTTCAAATTTGGGAATTTGACATGATTTTTTCCTTTGTAAGTCCAGAACTAGTTCCAGCGAACTGGTACACAGCACTAGTCTTGATTGTAGAGTAAATGTGATAACTGTGACATCTAGTCGCTGTCAGTGAAACTGCTTGCGCTCTCACTGTCACTGTCTTCCTGTGGGGCTCCAGCAGGGGCTGGGGCGTCAGGAGTGCTGGAATGCAGTTATACCCTCAATTATACATGTAACAACTTGAACAAGTGCCATTTCACACATAAACAAACAAATGCCATCCAAAACAAGTGATAACCACTTGTTCTAAACATTTTATTTCATGAGAAATACAAACCTAGCTGATCTACTGTTTACTGTAATTCTCTTTGTCTTCAAGGTGGCCAAATTTCATGGTCTAAGGAAAATGGACATGTTCACTGAACTTGATCTTCAAAGTGGCAACAAAAAGCAGGGAGTGTGTGTGTGTGTGTGTGTGTGTGTGAAAGACACATGATATTATACCGGAAATGATAAGTTCACACTACAGAAGTGACTGTGAACTATGCAATATACATGGACATGTATTTGAAACACAGTATCTACAAAACCACTAGGACAAGCATAACAGGAATAAATGGAGATCAGAGACAAGGGCAAAAGAAACAAACTTACTCTAACAGGTCTGGGTCCAGTCCTTCCATCGCAACCTTTGTCTTCAAAGCCTGGACTGGTACACCCTGGGAGGAAAATACACTTGTCTTTTTATAAGGTAACAGGTAAGGAGAGAACTCTTAGCACTAGTGAGAGCACTGCTAAATCATAGTCATGGTGTAAAATCTGGAGAACAAAACAGTTCATACAAAGTAGGTACAGTATGTCGGTGCTTGTCATCTTTACCAAGTTGTCTGTAGACATGTTTCAAGAATACTCTGAAGGTTGATTGGATTGAGATAACTCACCATGTTGATCATCTTGAAGTACTTTGCATATCGTGGGTCCTGTGCCACAGTCATGGTGGGCGCTGCAGGGGCTGCTTCTTCAGGGGGAGGGGCAGCAGCTTCTGGAACAGCCTGGCATGATGGAGAACAGATGACAGAAAATGTTAAATATTCACAGATATGCACAGAAGAAAGAAAAAATAAGCATACTAGTATATTGTAAAATGTCTACTACATGTACATGTACTATCATCCTACTCTGTCCAGACAAACAAATACAAAACCCACAGATTAGACACCCCACAAAACACTTTTGAAGTACATAGAAGTACTAAGACTGACCTCTGACTCTGCTGGTTGCTGTGCTGATGCTGTGCTGTCAGCTGGTGCTGTCCCTGTTGGCACTGCTGTTCCGGCTGTCCCTGCTGTACTGGGAGGGGCGCTGTCCCCTGTGATGTTTTCCAGACCAGGAATGGACGCTATCTGGATGCCAACAAACAAGTAAACATCATCAAAGTTGAACAATCTTATCCAAAGTTACAACAGCCATAGAGAATTCCAGGCACCAGTTATGATAATATTGGTACAGGGCTTGAAATGCCCCCAAAAGTATTTCTAGCCCTGTGGTAAGTTTTTTTATGTGATGTTGTCCTTACCTTTGCCTCCAGTATGTTCATGGTTGTCTCTATTCTCTGTATTCTCAAGTTGATGTTGGCAAGTTTCTGAATGGGAAGAAAGTTGATAAAGACATACATTCTTCAACTCAGTCCAGTACAAGTGACCAACCTATGGTAAGCTTTTCAGTGTTTGAAACCGTACTCTCTAGAGTGATGTTTGGACAAAAGCTCTTTTTTGTGTGTGAGAAATATCTTATATGCAATCAACACATCTCTATGTAGAGGTTATTTTCTGGTCCGTTATACATTGACTAGGTCTTGCCAAAATGTATGGAAGGCACCATTTTGCTTCCTAAGTTACTGATATGCTTCCACTGAAAATTTTCGTAGTCCTTTGCTCCAAGTAAAACAAATGAAGACACGAGTAAACTTGACCAACCTCCTCACAGACGCAGGAGAACCTGTTGAGAAACCTCGCTGTGTGGGTGATGAAATGGTTGATGAAGGCCAACATCCTCTTCTGGTGGATGGCTCCAATCTAGAGGTGTCGCCAAAAAAAATCATAACAGTATTAAACTAACATTGTCAAAAAATGAGTGGTACATAATTCTTGTAATAACAGCTCTCTAAGATAGGTCATACCAAGGACATTATACTGTCCTTGGTCATACAAATATGAATATAAGAGTTGGACGTTCATATTAAATATATGAATGTCAAGATCTTTTACTACTCAACAAAAAGTCCAGGAACCAACTAGAAATGGTAATCTCTTGGACCTGGTCTTAGTTAATAACCCCAACATAATTGAGAAGACCACAGTAGTCCCGGGGATAAGTGACCACGACATGGTTCTAGTGGACGTTAACCTGGCACTGAAACAAAACAGGAAACCTAAGAGAAAAGTGTACATCCGCACAAAAGCCGACGAACCAGCCATTAAGAAAGACCTAAAGGATTATGCAACTAACTTTCACAAAAGAACTCAGGATATGTCAGTTACACAGAAGTGGTCAGACTTCAAAGACAAAATGAAAGACACGATGAACAAGCACATCCCAAGTAAGATAACATCAAGCAGATACAACTTGCCTTGGTACAACAGAAACCTAAGGAGGCACTGTCGTAAGAAGCAGCGGCTCTATAACAAAGCTAAGAAAACAGGCCAAGAGGAAGACTGGAACAAATATAAGAGAGTTAAGAAGGGAGTTCAGAAAAGCATAAGACAAGCACACTCTAAATACGTGGCAGACATACTGGGAGAAGCTATAGTTGACAAACCCAAAACATTCTGGTCGTACATAAAAGGACTGAGGAAAGACCTTGTCGGGGTAGCACCCCTAAAGGTGGGAAATACCATCATCAGTGACAGTGGGAAAAAAGCAGAAGTACTCAGTTCACAGTTCAAAAGTGTTTTCACAGAGGAAGACACCACAGATATGCCATCTCTAGGCCAGCCCTGTACTCCTCCAATGGAACATATAGTAGTTTCTACTGATGGTGTCGAAAAAATGCTTCAAGGTCTCAATCCCTCTAAAGCATCCGGACCAGACCAAATACCACCGTGGTTCCTCAAGTTGACAGCTAGTGAAATCGCGCCTGTTCTAACCAATATTTTCCAACACTCGCTAAACACTGCAGAAATCCCTAAAGATTGGAGGGATGCAAATATATGCGCCATCTTTAAAAAAGGAGATAGAGCGGTCCCCAGCAACTACAGACCTGTTTCACTGACCTGCATATCCTGCAAACTACTTGAACATATTATCCATAGCCAAATCATGAAGCACCTAGAAAGTTACAGTATATTAACAGATTACCAGCATGGATTCAGAGCCAAACGATCCACAGAAACACAGCTTATACTAACAGTCCATGACATAGCTGGCGCACTAAACAGTAAACGGCAGGTAGATTTAGCAATACTTGATTTCACTAAAGCCTTTGATAAAGTCCCCCATGGCAGGCTCATCTCAAAACTGGAGTATTATGGAATCCAAGGCCCTACGCTGAATTGGTTAAAGGCTTTCCTGACCAACAGGGAGCAAACAGTAGTGGTTGAAGGGAAGGCGTCGGCTCCAGTTAAAGTAGCGTCTGGGGTCCCTCAAGGAACCGTCCTGGGGCCATTGCTCTTTCTCTTGTATATAAATGACCTACCAGATCAGCTTGACTCAAATGTGAGGTTATTTGCCGAATGACTGTCTATTGTATGTAGAGCTTTCTACACAGACCGACTCACAACTTCTCCAAAAAGACCTGAACACCCTGGAAGAATGGCAAAGCAAATGGCTCATGCAGTTTAATCCCGAAAAATGCTACATTATTGCACATAACAAACAAACGAACACCACATGCAACTAGCTACCAGTTTTGTGGTCAGGCTTTAGCAACCACAAAAATCCATCCGTATCTGGGCGTCACGCTGACAAGCGGACTGAAGTGGGGTACACATGTTAATAATATCACAACTAAGGCGAAACAGACATTGGGAGTGATTAAACGTAATCTGTGGGCATGTCCAACTAGAGTAAAATCACTTGCATACACGTCACTTGTAAGACCGAACCTAGAATACGCTGCGACAGTATGGGATCCATATACAAAGAAAGACAAAGACAAATTGGAAAGGGTACAGAATCAAGCTGCAAGATTCTGTATGAACAACTATGTAAGAGGTGCTAGTGTCACGGAAATGAAAAGAAACCTACAGTGGACTTCACTGGAAGACAGGAGAAAGATGTCTAGACTATGCATGATGTACAAAATGTCTAATAAACTGGTGGATGTCCCAACTACTAAGTACCTAATACCAGCCCAGAAGAGAACAAGAAATAGCCACGCATTCAAGTACCAGAGTTATCAACCAAGGATTGAGGTGTTCAAGAATTCATTCTTTCCTAGAACTATCGCAGAGTGGAACTCACTGTCACCAAGTACAGTAGGGGCATTGTCAATAGATAGCTTTAAACAATGTCTAGAGCTAGAAGTTCAAGGGTTAGGTGTAACAAGTCGATCGGTGTAATATAGCCAGCTGCCGCCGCGCCGCGTGCCTGCGAAGCTGGTGTGTTACGCCGAAAGGCGGTTATACCGGCTATACAGATACAGAGAAAAACATCTTACATCATACTGATATCTGTGAGTGAAAAATGCAACATTGCCAACAGAAAGCAGTTGCTTGTTTTGTGTGGTAGGCTGGTTCTAGCTACTAGTACATGTATTTATTGGTGGTACCCAAAAATAAAGGGACTCATCATGTATTTTGTTTCTGGGTCATTTCAAAAGCTTCAAGTATGAAATGATGAGGAAAATGTGCTAAGAAATGACAGTAAGTGTCAATATCAGACAGATTTCCTGATCCAGAATATTTTTGTATGATATTTGTCACCCTAAACATGCCCGTAGCCAGGATTTTGAATGGGGGGGTTCGTCCCACTGCTTGAGGGGACCTCGAGCGCCGTAGGCGCGAGGTTCCTAGGGGGGTCCGGGGGCATGCTCCCCCGGAAAATTTTGAAAAATGAACCTTTTAAAATGGCATTTCGTGCATTTTTGAGAGGATTTCCAAGAAAAAATCAGAGATAAATTTTTATTCAATGACAAAGGAAGCAGTTTTTCTACGATTCCAGTCTATCTTTTCAAGAAAAATCTAGGACCTTTACATAAAATGTGGACCAAAAAGTGGACCTTTACATAAAATGTGGACCAAAAAGTGGACCCTTCACATAAAAAGTGGCCCAAAAAGTGGACCTTTGAGCCTTGTGGGGGGGTTCTTCCGAACCCCCGAACCCCCCCTGGCTACGGGCATGGTATAGCAAGCCATTTTAATAGCAAGAACCCATTGAATACAAAAGAACATTCCAATTACATGTAAGTTCTTCCCAACGCATTACACAAGAACAACTCAATTTATTTTTAAGTGTTGCC
>NW_017803268.1:2437105-2447247 GCF_001625305.1 Branchiostoma belcheri
CCCCCGGAAAATTTTGAAAAATGAACCTTTTAAAATGGCATTTCGTGCATTTTTGAGAGGATTTCCAAGAAAAAATCAGAGATAAATTTTTATTCAATGACAAAGGAAGCAGTTTTTCTACGATTCCAGTCTATCTTTTCAAGAAAAATCTAGGACCTTTACATAAAATGTGGACCAAAAAGTGGACCTTTGCATAAAATGTGGACCAAAAAGTGGACCTTTACATAAAAAGTGGACCAAAAAGTGGACCTTTGAGCCTTGTGGGGGGGTTCTTCCGAACCCCCGAACCCCCCTGGCTACGGGCATGCTAAAATTGAAAGTCACGAGATCGATGTTTGAATTATAAAACCTTGATAAAAACCTAACATACCTTAGTATAGTCCACTCCAGGGCCTACTAAAGGCAAGCCGTCGGCATCCATTGCGATCAGATCTCTCTACAAACCTTTAAACAAAATATCTTCACTCTCTACACCGTAAAATCCTCAAAATCAGGACGAAAACATGATTATTTCTGTCATATACGCATCACTTTTGAAAGGTGTCCTCCCCTTACGCCGAGGCCCCTTTTACTTCCGGGTATAGCCGCAGTTGTCATAAATCGGATCCTGTAAAATAATTTTAACCTCAGTATATAAATTGTCCAACGTATACAGTTGTTTATATATTATACTGTTTTTTATTCTTAGATTAGTTTAGACACATGGTGAATATAATTGGTGGATGTACGGAAATAACGTTACATGTTGACGGGCATAGCGTCAAGAAATTAGGGACAGCCTCAGTCGGAAGCCCCAAGCTCCAGGGATGGTCAATTTTTAGCATAATTTTCAATTTTATGAAGTTTTCATGGAATTTCTGCAAGATTTTCGCAAAGTTTGAACCGTAACATGCTATTTTATATTCTGGTAAGTACGCTGAGCTATACAAAACTTACTTTTTGCTCATCTTTCTTTGCAAACGAAGGTCTCTAACCTCTTTTGACCGCCCGTGACCCCATTTAATTTTCGCGGTTTGCCCCCCTCCCCACCCCAAAAAACAAACAAAAACTTTGTTTCTTTCGAAACTTTCTGGTTAACTTATTTGTTTGAGCATAATGTTTAGAGTTCAAAGCTTTTAAATCCCTTTTTTTTTATATAATGTCAGGATGACCGGAGTCATAAACCAGGATAAACTCCAGGAAATGTCACATTATATAAGCCATACGTCAGAGACATGTTATATAAGCGTATGGAAAATACGTGCGTAGGCGAACGTAAAACCGTATATATATACCGTTATACTTGATATATGATCTTTCTTCAGCTCCGAAGGACGAGGAAGATATCAGGACCCAGAAACGTCGCCTTTTGTGGCAAAAATATTTTCTCTTTATCTTTTTAATTTTAGATAAATATTTGTTGTTTAGTGTTTGTGTATTTGCTTGTTGTGGCATCTATGATTGTTTGAATGCGTTTTGTTTTTATTTTCTATTTGGATAATGGTGCATATGATATTCAGAACTTGATCAATTTGTTGCTAGTTTGATATTCATATCCTTGGATAACCTCTAACAAATTATCATATCAATGCATCTTATTAAGTCAAGGAGGTTTAAGGAGTCGAATGTCACTTAAAGGGCGCTAATTTTCATTGTGTCTCCTTCTCCCGTTAACCTCATCTGTCAAATCCTTGAAGGTTGATTGAAGTGCCAAACCCAGAAGTATAACCTTAAAGAAGCTACATTGTATTTGTTGTTGCTTTTATCTATATTTACCTGCTCTCGCTCTGCGGCACATAGTCGAGGGCCTGCAAGCCCTTTTTCGTAAGGCGTAATCAGGCGTAATCTGCAAAAATCAACGTAATCCGTAATAGTACATTAGCCGCAAAGCGTAAAGTCGTAATCAGCTCTGAGACTTTAACGTAATTCGTAATAGGCGGCGAAACTTTTGCGTAATTCGTAATCACTACCCCCCTTTGCAGGCCCTCATAGTCCCATTTGCTTGCCTTCTTGCTTCTTGCAGTGGTGCATTCTTCTCCTATTTTTATTTGTCCTAATCTGCTTTCTTCTCCTTTTTACAAATAATACAACCTCCTCATTCTTCCTCATTTGTCAAATCGCTGGGATGTTGCTCTGTAATCCAAGAGGGTCTTTTGTGGTTTCACCAGTAAAAACCCTTATAGATCAGTTTTTTGTGGAGGGATTCATTTGATTGTATGAATCTATGACCTTTTCTTTGTGATGCTAATAAGGGTTGTAGGGCTCCATTTTGTTTTTTTTTTGTTTTTTTTTTTGTTCTGGGAAGAAAGAATGACTTTTTATAGAGAGTCTGCACCCCCCTTTTTCTGTGAGGCATAGCAGGCTATTTTCATCATCATCATCATTATTTTGATTCACCGTTAATTGTAGAAGACCCCCTTTACATTAGACATTGTCGGCAAACTCTTTGTAAACAACATTGCAATAAAAAATTCAGAGAAATTGCATGTACTTTCTGTAGTACTGTACAAAGACTAAAACCAAACATTTTGATAGGAGATACATGAGCAAATACTTGGTAAGGGCTAAAACATTTTTTCAAAAGGCTGGCAAATGCATGTAGGTATGTCATTGTCTGCATCTGTGTTTGCATTTTTCATAATTTGTAGTATGTCTTTGTTGTGTGTTGAGTATGTTTGTCATCATTTGTACTACTACTCGTAGTATCTTCTATCACAACGAAAGAGATTATTTTATGGTAGGAATGTTTAATTCCTTGTAAAGCAGTTTAGAGAAAACTGTTGTGTTGTGGTGGAAATGTATTTTGACTGGCCAGGCTTCTCTGACAGCCAATGCATCCAGTGCAGTTTTAGGGCTTGGAAACCAGATTTTTCAAAGTCAATATTCTAGTCACTTATCTACATACTAAGTTGAAACAGCAATGTATATCAATATTCATTGAGCAAAAATGCCCAAATTCTGACGAAAAACGGTTACTGGAAGGACCTGGATTGATTTTTAGGGTACCACCCAGAAAATAAAGGACTAATCTTGGGGCTTGTTTCTGCAGTTTTAATTTTTTGTAGTTTAAATGCCTAAACGTTTAGCCTAAAGTATGAAATATTGATCCAAATGTACTTATGTAGGATAGTATGAGTCAATATCATACAGGTTGCCTAATTCAGAATATTTCCAGTTTTGCTGTCCTAAAAATTGCGTTGGATGCCTTTAATGACTGTTAAAGAAGCTTAGTTATGTCCAGTAACAAATGTTGACTGCATATCGTACAACACGTAACAAAGACATGGTCGCTGAAGTGGTGATTTTTAACATGCAGAGCCCCTTATGTCCCCATTAGGTACAGTCCTGTGCAGATAGACATGGAAGCCCTTTCTGTCTTCACCTCTAAGTCAAGTACCCACTTCTGCCTGATAAGTGTGTCAAGAGATGCTTGTTACTATTTATATCTGTGTAGAGTCCTGTACAGTAGCTCTGTAACACTCATGAATATATTAAATGTACCATGAGTGAGTCCATTGTCCAGACTGGGCAGAATTTGAACAAAAAGCCCTTTTTTCTGTTATTTTTTCAAGAGATGCTTGAATGCTACTATTTATACCTATGTAGAGTTTTGTAGTTGTAACACTTAACAATTGGAATAAGTGATGTATATTAAATGGGTCCAGGGTGTAAGATTTTCTATTGAGCAAATTTGGCCAGCTTTTTTCTGTTATTTTTCTTTTTGATTTTAGTTAAAGATCACACACAAAGGGCTAGCTTATTGTCTTAACGTTAGATTTTGTTCACAGATATGTTTGAATCCCTTCACAGCGGCCTATCGAAGCAAGCTCTGGAAAATTTTGATATGTTGATCCACTGAAATGCTATTTCCTTCATTTTTAGGGGCAAGTTTTTCTGACTAAGCTTAGTTTAATAACATCTTTTTACATACCTGTATGCCAATTTTTATATCTACACGCCAATTTTTGATTGTCAAACTGACGATAGATTAGGCAAAATTTTTGTCCGTCGTGAGCCACAAAATTCCAGGTTACTTAATGCTATATTTCAGTGCTGCCAGCAGTCATACATGTAATATTATACTATTTTCTGAAAATGGCTGATCATTATATGATGTCACGTAACTTTGCACGACATACCATTTTATACTACATGCAATATATGCATTGTACGTGTAATATCTATAATATTAATCATTAAGCACAACTAGCACTACCTGTAGTAACAGCAAGGGTAGAGTACTTGTAAATTGGTCTTGCTAATGCACAGGTCTTGCCTGGCTACTACCGGTATTGCACATCAAAATTCACTCCATATTTCAAATTGATTCTGGACTTCTAAGCAGATCATTCCGCTAAATCACTGTATTCAAGGAGGTTAAATTCTTTAACTTCCTTGCAGTATTTTATACCAGGGATGAAAATACCACCATGTATTAGTGATGCATACCTAAACACAATTTTAGGTTCAGGTCCAGATTCAAGTCCAGAGGTTTAGGTTCAGTTCTGGACATAAACCCATGGCATATACAAAATTGCATGTTGGCAACCTCGCAATGTTGTCTGGGTGAAACTTTGGCCACATAACATGGAGGCCGACACTTGACGATGCCCGATGGCAATGTTTTCTTCATTTTGCAGCAAAGATTTTGCAATCTACGGAAGGTTTTAGGTGGTTTGGAAAGAAAAGGGGTATGTGAAATGGTCTTTTATGGTAATAAGTCCGGACTCGGTTCTTGACTTTTAGGTTTTTTTGGACTTGAACCTAAACATTCTTACAAGTCCGGATACAAGTCTAGTGAACCGGTATGCATCACTACCATGTATGCACAAGTTTTTCAGGCCTTGTATATGAGGTTTAGCCCTTCAACTAGTCTGTGATATAATGCAGCTATAGTTATGAATAAATCAACTAGTCTACATGTATATATGGTACAATATTGTATTGTGCATAGTGATTAGTGACCCTGCCTCTGGACCAAGAGGTCGGGAGTTTGAATCTCGGTTATTGTCACTCGACATGCACGCTACTGGAAAGGGTCACGGTCCTTATGATGGGACGATAAGCTGTGGTCCATTCTTCATTGTGCTTGTCAGAAAGAGCTAGTGGAATTTCCCTGGTACAAAGAACCTGTAAAAACCATCTGCTTTCTCTGTCACAACCAGATGGAGAGCAAGCTACATCATGTAAAACTGGATCGAGATCCCTTTTTTCCTTCCACTGTAGTTGTGAGTAAATCGTACTTGTTTTCTCCAGGCACTGAGATGACAAACAAGGAAGTCGGCATGGAGGTCCAGGAGCAGCACAACACCATCCACTGGTTCCGCAAGGGCCTTCGTTTCCACGACAACCCGTCCCTCCTGCACGCCCTGCGCACGTCGCGCCACGTCTACCCCGTCTACATCCTGGACTTAGACTTCATGAAGGACTTTAAGATTCGCTGCGGGGCCAACCAGTGGAGGTTCATGATCCAGTGCCTCGAGGACTTGGACGAGAGGCTGCGTAAGTACGGGCTGCGGTTGTTCGTGGTCCGCGGGAGCGCGGAGACGTTCTTTAGGGAACAGTTCCGGAGGTGGAACATCACGCAGCTCACGCACGACGTGGAGACGGAACACTACCACCGGTTCCGGGACGCGGCGGTGAGGAAGATCGCGACAGACGCTGGCGTGGAAGTTGTGAACTACGTGGCCCACACACTGTACAACATCGACAAGTAAGTAGGCAGTACGCCAAAAAGAAAAACAGTTACTCAAGCAACTGAATATGATTTTGGAAATTGATTGAGTAATTGTTTTTTTTTTTTGTATCTTATTACTGGATGTCTAATTATAACCTTCACTCTGTAGTCATAAACAACATGTTTTTAGTCAATATGAAAGGATATCGAAAAAAAAAGAATAAGATTGAGAGGAAATTTACACTTGCGATAAAAAATGTTATAGAAGAATGGATTTTGAATAATACTACTGTTGCATGTTCAAGGAGAGTCACAAAAAATATGATTCAAAATCAAAATTGTGTGAATTGTAGAAACACCTTACTTCTTCAAAATCATCTAATTGTAACGTTTTTGATAGTTTTTAAACCACACTTTGTGGCATGAAAGTTCATTTGTGTTGGTAGTTACATGTTTTAGGTTAACACTTTTGTTTCAACACTAAGATTGTGTGAGTAAGAATGGTTATCTAGCCTAGAGCTTTCACCCAGTATTGAGGTCACACAAGTCTCACTGGGTCAATCTATTGAAGAAAACTATCTTCAAAAAACAATCTATTGTCTAGTACTAAGTGACTGGCTATGCCATGGTTGAAAGTTCTAGGTGGGAACCATCCTTTGTGTTGGAACAAAAATTTGAACTTTAAACATAAAATCTGTGCTATCTGTTTGACTGTAGGATTATAGAATACAACGGAGGCACGGCGCCGCTCACATACAGGAAGTTCCAAAAGGTCCTGAGGGACTTCGGCGCCCCTCCCCAGGCCAGCGAAATGGCTACGGCTGAGCATTTCGCCAACTGTTCCCTCCCTCCCGAGGACTTACACGACGAGAAATATGACATGGTGACTCTAGAGGAGCTAGGAGTGAAGTGTGAGAATCCCTTCAAGTTCGTAGGAGGGGAGACTGAAGGACTGAGAAGGGTGGAGAAACATCTACAGAATCAGGTAAGGTCCAGGACTATATTTCCATTCGTAAAATTACTAAAAACAAACAATAAGTACAGGATGTAGTTGTACTTTTTCATGGTCCTACACTAGTACATTTTCACTCACAATCAAAGGCTTCTGTTCTTGAATATGGAAACTGAAGAAAAAGAACCCATTTTTTCTCACTATAACATTTGAAGGCAAGTATTGTTTGATAAAGAAGAGCTCAAATAGCTGTTGATTTTGCATCAAACTCAAGACAAAACATGACTCATCAGAGCTTTATTTGCTGCTTTTTCATTGTAAAATAAAAGCCCTTTTCTTTGAGAGTAATAGAAAATGTTGCATAAAGATGAGAAGACATTGAATCTGTAGATTGCAGATTTTACCTTGTGATGGAGTGACACCTATAGTGCATAGTCAGGACTCGAAAGACATCTTTCTACATACCTGTGCTGGTAACAAATTAATGAAAATTAGCAAATAAAATCCACATACACCTACATGTGTACATATGCACATTATGATCAACTCAGTACATTGACCAGTGCAGGTAGACATCAGAAACACCTGCACAACTCCAATTTTACCTGCACTACTCTCATCTGCCGAATAAACATACCCCCCGGAATAAACGTACCCCCCCAGACAAATCTTCAAAATCAAATAAACATACCCCCGGAATAAACGTACCCCCCGGAAAATTACCAAAATTGACGGGTAACCTGTGTCTCTTGTACTAAAATGCGCCCTTACTGATATATGCACAAATCTTTAACTGTTATTTGCAATTAGGAATTGAAATAGACAAAAAAATGGGGCATTTAATATTTCGTATTTTGATAAGCACCACCCATGACAATAGAACATTCAGACGAATTTATGCACGCGGTGATTGCAAAAACCGGCCCGAAAATGACAAGTTTCTCGCTACAATACGCGTTTATAAACGTCTTCACGTCAATGATTTTTCAATTTTTTTCACACGAAGTTGAAAAAAATTACTGGTTTTCAAAAAATTAATAAACGTACTGTGCAAAATAAGAACGTACTGGGTGGATGTTAGGGCCCAAAAAAATAAACGTACCCGTATGTTTATTAGGCAGATGAGAGTAACCTGCATGTGCAGGTGGTATTTCCAGCCCTGATATAGTAGAAGATGTAGCAGCTCTAATCTCCAAGTGTTGTGTATATTGTGTTGTGTATTCCAGGGTTGGATCACACAGTTTGAGAAGCCGAAGACAGCGCCCACCTCCCTCCTACCCAGCACCACCGGCCTCAGTCCCTACTTCAGCGTGGGCTGTCTGTCAGTACGATACTTCTACCATCGACTCAACAACATCTACGCAAAGGTAGCCTACAGTAATCTCTAAACTGATCTTACAGGGGGAAAATTATGGCCACACCAATTTAATTTCTTGGTTAACGGATTCGCCCGCTTCATTTTTTTTCTGATTTGCAAATAAAAATAAAAATTCAGAATCAACTGCAAAATGCTCATATTTTGCCCTGAACAGTTGAAAACAGTCCTTTTCATCCTATTTGTTTCAGTTATTCCATCTTTCAATGCAATGGTATCATTAAAAGTTCAAAATTAATTGTTTAGATTTTGAACCAGCCTGGTGTGTTGACTTCATGGCTCCTATCGTACCATTTTGGGCCATAATAGGATGCCTAGGCCTGTTTTTATTTTTAATTTTTTTTGCCCGCCCACTCCATTGTTTTTCTAGAAAAATCCGTTAACTAAGAAATTAAATTGGTGTGGCCTTACAGGGGGAAAATTGTAACTATGGCATGATGCTATGCCCTTGGGAAAGGTACTTTACACGACTTTTCTCACTTCACTAAGGTGGAAATGAGTACCTAGCTTCGGTTAGGGATGTCCCTTAAGTAGGACATTAAATGGAGGTCCCGTGTTTGAGGAGAGGCACACCTCAAGCACGTTAAACGAAGAGCAAGGGTCCTTCCCGGTGTAAGTGGTTCAAACCTTACAGTAGAGTAGACTACCAGTAGTGTACCTAGCATGTCGGCAGAACATACTCCACCTGCGCAAAACCTGAACGTCTCATATATAGCTAATAAGGTCGTACTAGCGCATATATGGGTTAACACTCTGTCTGTAGTTTCCATATGTTATGTCAGAAAAGATATCGTTTGCAAGAGGCAAAATTCTGATGCAACCTTGACCAAAAATCCAACATAAAACGTGAAAAATGGGGGTTTTCAGGCGCAGAATGTCCTGCCAACGTGCTAGTGTACCCAGTTAATGATTAGGTGCACAGCTGCACAATTTTTGGCTTTTAATTGGAACTGAAATCGGGAGGCATAGGGCCAATTATAATAGTAATTTAACCTGAAAGGAGCTGAATTGCTTACTGAAGTGTTTTTCCAACACATATAACCTGCTCAAAGTAAAGCAATTAAGTCTTAACTTAGAGGACAATTTGGATGAAGATTGACAGGTGAAAGGAGTACCGTAGTTCAAGATACATGTATTGCCAACAGGCTCCTAGGTCCTTAACCAGCATTGCTTAATTACTGAAGTGTTTTTCCAACACACATAACCTGCTCAAAGTAAAGCAATTAAGTCTTAACTTAGAGGACAATTTGGATGAAGATTGACAGGTGATAGGAGTTACCGTAGTTCAAGATATTGCCAAAAGGCTCATTGAGGTCCCTAACCAGCATTGCTTACTCAAGTGTTTTCCAAACATGCGTTATATAACCTGCTTAGAATGCTACGTTATAGCTACGGTGTCTTGTTAATTCAGCCTTACTTACTTATTGAAGTGTTTTTTTGATCCCACATCACCAGCATAAAATAAAGCAATAAAGTCTTACTTGTATCTCCAAGGGCAAGGTTGAGTAGGTTTATGCGTGCTAGCTATTATTATATCAGTAAGGCCATGTTGATTTGATTTTATGGATGACATCCGCGCGCCGTTTCCAAAAAAAAAAAGTTTTCAACCATACTGTAAATCGTGCAAAACAGTTGCTAAATGAGCAAAAATATACCATAAGTTGCAAGGAAAACATTTAGAAACGATACCAATGTCGAAGAATGCCAAAATCAAAGGAAAAAAGACAAAAATGTAAAGAAATGAATTCGAAGAGTAGATTATTCGCCATAACATATTCTGTGCCATTTGTTCAAACTTCATGACCACGTAGATTTCATAGTGAAAGCAACTTTTTTTTTGTCAAAACTTTTTTTATTCGTCACGCGCGCATCAGTTTTGGGGTTCCCAGAGGATGTCATCCATATAATCAAATCAACATTGGCCTTACACATAGCCGTGCCGTCTAACTTGAAGCTAACACACGTCTGCCGAGGGTTGGAGTTACACGAGATGGCCAGCTGTAAGACTAGCCCGTCCAGACAGGGAGACAGGTGGGCGGGACCCATCCACTGCAAGAAGTCATCAACAATCATCACTCAGGAACAAAACTAAAATCAATTCTTTAACACTTCTTCTCAAACAGATCATGAGGTTCACTTAAGGTTTAATAGTGAAAAGA
>NW_017803268.1:2447267-2465162 GCF_001625305.1 Branchiostoma belcheri
ATGGTTCACCACACCACTTCGTGGTGTGGTAGAACCCATAATGATACCAATGTCGTAGAATGACCAAAAATACACAAAGGAAAAAAGAACAAAAATGTAAAGAAATGAATTCGAAGAGTAGATTATTCGCCATAACATATTCTGTGCCATTTGTTCAAACTTCATGACCACGTAGATTTCATAGTGAAAGCAACTTTTTTTTTTGCAAAACTTTTTTTTATTCGCACGCGCGCATCAGTTTTGGGGCTACCGGAGGATGTCATCCATATAATCAAATCAACATGGCCTAATGCTTAATAATGTTTTTCTGAATGCACATAACCTCCCTAAAAAGAAGTTGTAACTTGAAGGACAACTTTAATTATTGGCTCCCTTGTGGCTTTCTATGGCAGTACAGTTGAAGTCAAAACCTTCCCCACGCCTTTTAGTATATAGCCTTAGGGCAGTGCTCATCTATGTTTTTGATAGCCCACTGGCCGCACAGCTATGCAATGACCGCAGATTTCTATGTTCTGAACATTGGATCTAAACATGCTGTAGTTTGAAACTGGAAAGAATTGCCAATTGTTAAGAAAGAATTCTATAGATTTGAAATAGAAAAACTAGGAGACGTTTCAAGACTGTTTAGTAGCATCCACCTCTGTGTAGTTAAGTCACTTTTTAGCCTTTCTAGCTAATTAACTGGTCCCCCAACTTTGATGTTCAATATATTGTCACTGAGATATTTTCTTCCAGAACTTACAACAAGACATGAAGCATAGGATCCATAAGATACTTTCTAAGTATATAGACTCCAATTAAAGCATACTGATATAAAGATATGAATATGATAATCAGAGCTAAATTTTATCACTTTTATGCTCCCGGCGGAAGCCCTAAAATCATGTATTTGACACAAATTTGGTATGTATGTATTCTGCAATGATCACTCTATAATATTCAAGTGGTCCCACATCTACCAATATCATTGTAGCAGAGATATTCTTTAATATGTTCAAAATATTACCAAAAATGGCATAATTGAAATATTCATAGATCCCATACAATGTACTGGAAATGTGCACAACCCTGGGACCACTTGAACATTAAAATTCAACTTGTCTACTTTTCAGACATGTCTTTTGCGTGAAACAATAACATTGCATATGTTTCCGCCTTTGAGAAGAAAAAAATATGACAAAATTGCAACTTTTGGTCACTCCAAGGATGACATATGATCTCTTTGTTTGGATAAGGGGACAATATGGCCAATTAGTTTGTTGACTCAGACCCTGACAGCAGGGTACCAGAATACCTGAGGAAAACAATAGGCAAATTCACGGCTGCTTCACACCTTTACCTGCCATGCCAGACAGTTTGGCTTGGGTTGATAAACAAGTACAATAGACACTTTTTAGCACTGGAGTATCTGAAGAGACAATTAACAAGCACAGCACACATACATGTACACAATACAGAAATTTCCAGAAAAGTTAGACTAAGACTATTTATCAAAGGAGCTTCAGTTTGAAATTGAAGCTTCTTGGTTTATCCAAGCAAAATGAGATAAATTTGGTCATGTAGTTAGAACCCCTAGAACCTCCTTGATTTGGCAGACATTTATATGATTGTTTCATGCACATAAAGCAATTTGGAGGAATTGTTTGATCAAGACACAAGAAAAATGTTAAATCATGTGAACTATAGTATTGATTTTTCAGTCCTTAGTGTTCTGAGCATGGATATAATATAACTCTTACAAAACAATGTAAACAAAGTAATCACATATGCCAGTCACTTGAAAAATGGGAAATTCAGTCTTTATTTTGTGGAAATTAATGGTACATGTAAATTATTTCAGGCATTTTCCTTGGATTCAGTAAAGACTGTACACCAAGTACTAGTATAATGTCCTCAGTACAAGGAAGGCCAAATCACCAAATGAAAAAGTGGCACAGAAACCTTTCTTTTTTTTTAAATTTGTATTTAAATTTAAAAAAAATAGTTAAATTTCCCATTTTGCAAGTGACAGCTAGTTAGCAGCATGATTACCTTTATACGAAACTGGGTTTACAAGAGAAGTTTACTTCTTAAAGAGTTCAATTAGAAGAAGCAATCCTTTGGGCCAGACTTAGTACTATATAATAGTAGTGGAGCTTTGATAAGAACAAACATGAGTACTGTAACAGAAGGGCATAAGTACATGCATGCAGTCGGTGTGATGATGGTAAGGGTATTTATATATAAGTCAATGTCACACTAAGTCAAAATCCCAGTGTACCATAGTCGGTGTACTATTGGCGGGAACTGAACTTTGGGGGCGATACATTGAGCTAAGCTGTATACAACCAAGGACATTATACACATCTGTGTATAATGTCCTTGATACAACTAACTATATGTAGCTATACAAGCAAAAATTCAGACAGCCATCCAAACTATTTTCTGACGCCTGGAACACTGTTACATCACATCCAATACACATCCTGCTTCCCTTCCCAGACAGTACTGTTATACAGCCCTTCACACGCCTGCAGGGTGCCAGGTAACATCTCACCTGGGCCAGCGGCACCCCTCTAGGGAAGTTTTCACACTAGGTGGGGAGGGGGCAATTAGCGAACAATGGGGAAAATCTGGAAAACTAGGGGTCAAAGGTGGTTGCTATGCGTCGCTGGGGGAGCCAACGCCTACTTCGCTGGGGGTCTTCAAATTGACTTAACCACACAGAGACTACTTTTCGTCAGTGACTAGTAGTCAAGGCTTCTTGAAATGTCTGACATTTTTCAAAACCTATCCAGCTGCTTAAGTAACTGTTTTCTTGTATATCTCATTGCCTGGATGTCTAACCTTCATCAATGCATCATCATTATTCTAAACCCTTCTCCAGGCAAAGGACCATTCGCTGCCGCCCGTGTCGCTCCAGGGCCAGCTGTTGTGGCGAGAGTTTTTCTACGTGGCGGCCGCACAGACGCCGAATTTCGTGGTGATGGCGGGGAATCCCATCTGTCTGCAGATCCCGTGGTACGAGAACAAGGAGCACCTCCGCAGGTGGCGACACGGTGCGTTAGTTCTCCACAGGGCTTTCAAAATATTTCTTACCAGCATTTCTTGTCTTTAGTAAAGGTTTTATGCTAATTAATTTCCTTCATTTAACGGCCTCACACCGCTTACATGTAGGTGCCTTCTTTTATCCTTATGGCTTATTATTCTAAATTCCATTCCATTCTATTCTATACTATTCTTTTCTATTCTACCAGTATCTATTCTATTTTATTCTATTCTGTTCTGTTCTGTTCTGTTCTGTTCTATTCTATTCTATTCTATTCTGTTCTGTTCTGCTCTTTTCTGTTTTATTTTTTCTACCAGTATTCTATTCTACTTATCATCATCTTAAGTACTGCTGAGCCCAATTTACATTGGATTACTAGCAGCTGCACATGTGTTAATTACAAAACAAGTGACCGGTACAAATAAAAACAAGGGTAACTGAAGGAGGGGACACTATTCTATATTCTATATTCAATATTCTATATGGAGGGTATTCTATTCTATATGAAAATATTTGACAATGTGTTTTGCTGAACTCCACTGATGGAAGAAAAAATTTTTCCTACTCCTCAAAAGATTCCCACAGTTGATATTTTCTGACTTTGTTGCCCTTGTTTTTTCTTGAATAGCTGAGACGGGCTTCCCCTGGATAGATGCGATCATGTCGCAGCTACAGCAGGAGGGGTGGATCCACCACTTGGCACGGCACGCTGTGGCCTGCTTCCTGACCAGAGGGGACCTGTGGATCTCCTGGGAGGAGGGGCAGAAGGTGTGCTAATCACTGTACACCCTCCCTCTCTTAATCACCCCCCTACCTCCCAACCTTGTGACAATGACTTTCTGAAATGGCCAACTTTGCACAAATTTTTTCACATCTTTGGACAATATGATTTTATATTGCCCGACACACACACTTGAAAGGAGTACCGTACTTCAAGCTATTGCTAACTGTGCCAAAAGGCTCCTAGGGCCTTAACCAGTAGTGTTACTGAAGTGTTTTTCTAAAAGTGTGTTATATAACCTGCCTAGAATGCTATGTTCCAGCTAAAGTGTCTTGTTAATTCTGCCTTACTTACTTACTAAGAAGTGTTTTTCACATAACCTGCGGTATGTTTACCATGCTAACTAATTTTCAAGTGTTTTTCTGGACGGACATAACCTGCCTTAAGTAAAGTTTTAACTTGGAGGACAACGTTTTAATAGGCTCCCTTGTGGCTTAAGTTGTATATTGTATTGTAAGTTGATAGTCTGAACTTGTAACATTCGTAAAGAGTTTAAGACAATTCTTGCCTGTGTAACAAGAGTCTCTTTACTCAGTGTTTTACCAACCTGATGAAACTATTCACAGGGGTTAAAAATTTAAAGCTGTAAGAAGTCTACAATTCAGCAGTAAGGCTGCGAATCTGTAGGGACTAGCGACATGGGGTACACTCAACGTTCTCGAAAAAAAATTCATTAAAAATCGTCCTTTAGAAATATGAGAAAATCCAAACGTAAAGTTTTTACTATGGCTATTATGCACATTTCTGAAAAATATTGTGACTTTTTACTGAAGCACTAGCCTGAAAATGCTATTTTTCTAAAAATGGGCGTGGCCTCATAACTATTGATGACGTTATCGTGACGTCATACAATTTTGCATAAATTCTCATCTTGCAACAAGACACTTTGTGCCAAAAATTCAAAGTCCGTACTTAACTACAACATGTACTTTTAGAACACCCCAAAAGTCCTCATGGTGGGTTACTAGTATTTAGCACCTTAACCTTTATAATGTTTATGTGAATGTATAATAAACCAGTCATCATCATCATCATCCTTCTCCCCCCCTCAGGTATTTGAGGAGCTCCTGTTAGATGCAGACTACAGTGTGAATGCAGGGAACTGGATGTGGCTGTCAGGCAGCGCGTTCTACCACCAGTACACACGCATCTTCTGTCCCGTTAGGTTCGGCAAACGGACTGACCCTAACGGCACCTTCATCAGGTAAACTGACTTGAATTAAAGTGAAACAGATCTGAAACACACACACTTCAAACTTTCTCGGCTAGGATATGTTTTGCCACTAGTACAGAAGAATCACTCTTTCTTCCTCTATACTCCCTCTCTCAAAAGGAAGTTCCACGCTGAAAGCTTAAACTTTTCAAGTCTAAGGTAAACAAACATCTGTCTTTACAGTCCCTTAAATATGTAAGTAGTTCACATGAGCGTTGTTGAGTAAAAAAACAGTTGGAATGAACACAATGAACAGTTGACAGCTATTCTTCAACTGGTCATGACAGAGAAGACAGATGCTATGTATGTAGTATTTACAGGTTCATTGTAACAGGGAAATTCCCCTAGCTCTTTTTAACAGTAAAATGAACAGTTGACCACAACAAAAGTAGCAGTAGCATGAAAGTCAGGTGAGCTACTGGGATTCAAACTCACAACCTCTTGGTCCAGAGCTCGAGGCACTAACCACTGGACAATGCACACTACAAGTTGCAGATGAAATCATCATATGGGGCAACAAACCAGTTCTGCACCTCAAGTCGTTAAGTATAATCTGACTACATGTTATTGACAAGTAGTTACCAGTAGATAATTTGCCATGCCATATTGGGGCATACCTTTGTCCTATGTCTGTCCTTTTCTGTAAACGTGTCCAGTTTTGTGCTGCTCTTTTCTGCTCGATGCCAGAAGATTGTTTCAAAGAGCGTTGTAGGTCCTTCTCTACGCTGGCTTGCCATGTCTTCATGCTGGTTTGGTCTTGTGTGGTTTCCCGTCAAGGGTCTTTCTGTTTGGTCTGTTTTCTTTCATTCCACTGATGTGTCCAATTCACATTAGCCTCCTTATCAACGGGGGCATAACTCCATGCTGTAATCAGTCTTTTGAGTCATGTAGTGTGTGGCATTGGACAGATTGTTTTAACATTTGTTTGACTTTGAGCCTTTTGTTTATTCATGAAATTCTCAGATCTCTCAAACACTACTTGTGATCGTTTGACGTGTTCTATTTGGGGTCACCAGGGGTCATTCAAATAGAATGTGACTGTGTTCCATTCCATTTGGTCCCAGTGTTTATGAGATTTAAACACCACTTTTTTTATGGGATGTAATCACTGCTGGTAAGGTTAAGGTTACGGTTGTAACCAATATGAAATGGGGACTACTGATTGGTCAATGTATTCTGGCTATGTGATAATTGAGGTTATATCATACCCGGGCCGCGATAACGTTCGATAACGTTCGTTATCGAACGCTTCTATGGCTTCCATAGAACAATTCGAACGCGTTTCGCCCTACCCGCTTGTGCCCCTTTCGAAAATTCGAATACAGAATCCGGACGTTGGAATTGATGTTGTTGCACTTTAGGGTTTAGTGGCACCAACTTTTGGCTCATCTTGCATTGAAAGGCGTGTTTTCTTGGGTGGGTATGACATAAATAAAATACAACACGGTGTATTCCGCATCGCCCTCGGTCCCGGCCCTCCCGCGAGTCGGATCTCCTGCGGCCGTCGGGCGATCCGACCCGCGGTCGGGCCGATACCTCGGGCAATACGGAATACCCCGTGTTGTATTCTATATTTATAGCCTCCTTGTGTTTCCAAGAGTACCTTAGACAGATAAGTTTTACTGTAGTCAAATCTCTCAGTCACTTCAAAGACAAAGTGGCAGATATACATAGTGTGGTGGATATAAATTGAAGTATAATTGAAGTATAACATCATTTTTCAGAGTGTACCTTAGAGAAGTTTTACTGTACTCAGATTTCTCAAATCTTTCGAAGTGGCAGATGTACATAGTGCGGTGGATAAAATTTAACGTTAACTGAGGTTTTCATGAAAGTTCATCTGTGTTCGTAGCAATCATAGTAAAAGGTTGAACTTTATTCCAACACACAATTGTTGGCCATATATATCAGAGCACTTCAGCCTTCACTTAATAGAGATGGTGGACGATATAAACTCCCTGGCACTTTTGATCAATTGCTTACGTCACGTATCAGTAAAGTCTCGTGTGAATAAGGTCACGTGTTTGTAAACCGTAATTCTCGCGAGATCACGTTGTGAAGTGATTGGTCATTAATTATCCTGATGAAGGCGACAGTGGTCGCTGAAAATTTGATCCCTGTACAATTGTGTGTTGGAATAAAGTTCAAACTTTTACTATGTTAAGGCCATGTTGATTTGATTATATGGATGACATCCGCGCGCGCATGAATTTTTGGCCGTTTCAAAAAAAAAAAGTTTTCAACCATACTGTAAATCGTACAAAACAGTTGCAAAATGAGCAAAAATATACCGTAAGTTACAAAAAAACCATACCAATGTCGTAGAATGCCAAAATCAAACGAAAAAAGACAAAATTGTAAAGAAATGAACTTGAAGACTAGATTATTCGCCAAACCATATTCTGTCCCATTTGTTCAACCCTCATGACCACGTAGATTTCATAATGAAAACAACTTTTTTTTATTTCTGTATCTGTATCTGTATCTGTATAGCCGGTATAACCGCCTTTCGGCGTAACACACCAGCTTCGCAGGCACGCGGCGCGGCGGCAGCTGGCTATATTACACCGATCGACTTGTTACACCTAACCCTTGAACTTCTAGCTCTAGACATTGTTTAAAGCTATCTATTGACAGTGCCCCTACTGTACCTGGTGACAGTGAGTTCCACTCTGCGATAGTTCTAGGAAAGAATGAATTCTTGAACACCTCAATCCTTGGTTGATAACTCTGGTACTTGAATGCGTGGCTATTTCTTGTTATCTTCTGGGCTGGTATTAGGTACTTAGTAGTTGGGACATCCACCAGTTTATTAGTCATTTTGTACATCATGCATAGTCTAGACATCTTTCTTCTGTCTTCAAGTGAGGTCCACTGTAGGTTTCTTTTCATTTCCGTGACACTAGCACCTCTTACATAGTTGTTCATACAGAATCTTGCAGCTTGATTCTGTACCCTTTCCAATTTGTCTTTGTCTTTCTTTGTATATGGATCCCATACTGTCGCAGCGTATTCTAGGTTCGGTCTTACAAGTGACGTGTATGCAAGTGATTTTACTCTCGTTGGACATGCCCACAGATTACGTTTAATCACTCCCAATGTCTGTTTCGCCTTAGTTGTGATATTATTAACATGTGCACCCCACTTCAGTCCGCTTGTCAGCGTGACGCCCAGATACGGATGGATTTTTGTGGTTGCTAAAGCCTGACCACAAAACTGGTAGCTAGTTGCATGTGGTGTTCGTTTGTTTGTTATGTGCATAATGTAGCATTTTTCGGGATTAAACTGCATGAGCCATTTGCTTTGCCATTCTTCCAGGGTGTTCAGGCTTTTTGGAGAAGTGGTGAGTCGGTCTGTGTAGAAAGCTCTACATACAATAGACAGTCATCGGCAAATAACCTCACATTTGAGTCAAGCTGATCTGGTAGGTCATTTATATACAGGAGAAAGAGCAATGGCCCCAGGACGGTTCCTTGAGGGACCCCAGACGCTACTTTAACTGGAGCCGACGCCTTCCCTTCAACCACTACTGTTTGCTCCCTGTTGGTCAGGAAAGCCTTTAACCAATTCAGCGTAGGGCCTTGGATTCCATAATACTCCAGTTTTGAGATGAGCCTGCCATGGGGGACTTTATCAAAGGCTTTAGTGAAATCAAGTATTGCTAAATCTACCTGCCGTTTACTGTTTAGTGCGCCAGCTATGTCATGGACTGTTAGTATAAGCTGTGTTTCTGTGGATCGTTTGGCTCTGAATCCATGCTGGTAATCCGTTAATATACTGTAACTTTCTAGGTGCTTCATGATTTGGCTATGGATGATATGTTCAAGTAGTTTGCAGGATATGCAGGTCAGTGAAACAGGTCTGTAGTTGCTGGGGACCGCTCTATCTCCTTTTTTAAAGATGGCGCATATATTTGCATCCCTCCAATCTTTAGGGATTTCTGCAGTGTTTAGCGAGTGTTGGAAAATATTGGTTAGAACAGGCGCGATTTCACTAGCTGTCAACTTGAGGAACCACGGTGGTATTTGGTCTGGTCCGGATGCTTTAGAGGGATTGAGACCTTGAAGCATTTTTTCGACACCATCAGTAGAAACTACTATATGTTCCATTGGAGGAGTACAGGGCTGACCTAGAGATGGCATATCTGTGGTGTCTTCCTCTGTGAAAACACTTTTGAACTGTGAACTGAGTACTTCTGCTTTTTTCCCGCTGTCACTGATGATGGTATTTCCCACCTTTAGGGGTGCTACCCCGACAAGGTCTTTCCTCAGTCCTTTTATGTACGACCAGAATGTTTTGGGTTTGTCAACTATAGCTTCTCCCAGTATGTCTGCCACGTATTTAGAGTGTGCTTGTCTTATGCTTTTCTGAACTCCCTTCTTAACTCTCTTATATTTGTTCCAGTCTTCCTCTTGGCCTGTTTTCTTAGCTTTGTTATAGAGCCGCTGCTTCTTACGACAGTGCCTCCTTAGGTTTCTGTTGAACCAAGGCAAGTTGTATCTGCTTGATGTTATCTTACTTGGGATGTGCTTGTTCATCGTGTCTTTCATTTTGTCTTTGAAGTCTGACCACTTCTGTGTAACTGACATATCCTGAGTTCTTTTGTGAAAGTTAGTTGCATAATCCGTTAGGTCTTTCTTAATGGCTGGTTCGTCGGCTTTTGTGCGGATGTACACTTTTCTCTTAGGTTTCCTGTTTTGTTTCAGTGCCAGGTTAACGTCCACTAGAACCATGTCGTGGTCACTTATCCCCGGGACTACTGTGGTCTTCTCAATTATGTTGGGGTTATTAACTAAGACCAGGTCCAAGAGATTACCATTTCTAGTTGGTTCCTGGACTGTTTGAAATAACCCGTGGTTATCCATTAGGTTTAGTAGTTTCTCTGCTTGGCCTGTGTAGGCCTGACTGTTGTCAGCTACAGTAGTATCCCATTTGATGCCAGGGGTGTTGAAATCGCCAAGAATGATCACATTGTCAGAGTTTATTTTTGCTCCCATTTTACCTATAGACCTGTCAAGTTCATCCAGACTATTGCCCTGGTCTGATGGGGGTCTGTAGTATGTACCTATTATCAGTGGTTTCCTTCCTGCAAGTTGAGTTTGTGTCCACAGAACCTCGCAGTCTGTGTCAAGGTCTGGCCTATGGGTAACAATTAGATCATCTCTGTTGGCCTGAAATACACCACCTCCTTGGCCAGTTTGTCTGTCTTTCCGGTGTGCTATGTAGTTGCTGGGGAATATTTCACTACTTGCTATGTTTTTGGTTGAGCCATGACTCTGTACCTGCTACTATATCTGGCTTGTAAGTGTCAACTACTGTCGCCAGTTCAGCTGTTTTGTTCCGCACACTCTGACAGTTTACTAGAAGAAGTTTACTTTTGGATCTCTTGTGACTATGACCCCTCGTTTGAGAATTACCCTGCTTTGATTTAAGTGGAGTGGATGTAGCCATTGGGATTTCGTCTGGTAAACTTGAGTCAGAACTCAGCGTGTCAAATGAGTTTACTGAATGGAATGTTTCATCAGTGATATCGAATATGGCCGATGCAAAGTTGGGTATACCACAGTCACAACATACCCACGAGTATGATCGGTGGGTTTCTAGTGCACTGTATACTTGAGAACATAGCCCAATGCAATCACTGTGGTACCATCTATCGCATTCATCACAGCATATTGCATTATGGGTGTTACGTACTGCCTTGTTACAACTCCCACATGGAAACTTTGGTGGTCTAGGCCCTGGGTTGATCTCAATATCCCCGCTTAAGATCAGAATCATGATCAGTGAAAACTTTGTGCCACTATTGTGCAATAGCATTTTCTTGCTATTGACGTGAGTTCCGTTAGCCCCGCTGTGCTTAATCATGAAAGCAAAAGTGGCCCAGTCAGATGTGCAATCGGTTCTGAAGTTGCATGTGACCTGTACTTTCTTTATCTCCTGTTTGTCTTCTGGCTGTGATCCTGGCTCAGCCCTGCTAAGTACTGTGCAAAGGGCTAGGAATATACAAGTGTAGTGGAGTTCCATTTTTATTCCCTTAACCGCGGGACCCAGTCACCGCTCCTGTTATTCCGGAATTCCTTAGCGGGACCCAGTCACCGCTCCTGTTATTCCTTAGCGGGACCCTCTGTCACCGCTCCTGTTATTCCTGTTATTTGCACGCGCGCATCAATTTTGGGGTTCCCGGAGGATGTCATCCATATAATCAAATCAACACGGCCTAACTGAGGTTATCTCCTTGTTGTTTTTCAGAGCGTACCTGCCTGTTCTGAAGGACTTCCCAGCTCAGTACATCTACGAGCCGTGGAAGGCGCCACTCAAGGTGCAGGAGGCGGCAGGGTGCATTGTGGGAAGGGACTACCCGTTCCCGATGGTGGACCACGAGATCGTGAGTCAGCAGAACCTGGAACTGATGCGGGAAATCCGCGAACAACAGCGACAGATCACGTTACTCACGCTCGGTAAGAGGCACCACAGGCAGATAAAATATCTTTCTATATCTTGTGCTTTATTTAGGTGAGTTTCATACATGTACATGTAGCTGGTGTAAGGAAGTTTATCTGTCTTGAAATTTGAGAAAGCTTAGAGCCCTTTCCCCCAAAATTGAAACCCAAAGTTTTAGATAAAACCTTGACACTAAATATTAGTGTGGTGGGTAAGAGGCACTGCAGTCGGACAGAATTTTGTATCTTGTATTTTATTTTTTTGAATCTCACAGGAAATATGTCTGATTTGCTTAGTGAAAGTTGAGAAAATTTTGCTCCTCCTCCCCCGAAAATGAATGGAAACTCAAAACATTAGATGTATGGTTGAAACTAGATATGAGCGTGGTGTTTCCAGTAGGTTTAGGGTAGAAAAAATTGGCTGTCATAAAAAGAGTGAACCAGGAAGCTTAGCTTGCTCCTAGTTTTCTTTTGCATCAGCAATTTTAATTGTGCATGTCTGCATGTTTTTTTTCAAATTTGTTTTTGTCCGTCACAAGTATGGTTCTTGTCCTATCCTTTGGGACAACAATGGTACCAGTATAAATTTGCGGCAAACTAAAATTGACCAGTCAGTAATTTCCTGCTTTGTGCCTGGCCGTAGATCTCGCTGACCGCCTGACCACCCGTTTGTCCATTTCGAGTCCTCCAAACGACCCAAGCATTAACGCACAGGTGACATTGTAGAAACAGTTAGCATGTCTGGGGCTGGGTGCAAAGTAACATTGTTTGAAAGACACATTTTGGTCATTGTTAAGTTGTCTGGCTCGGTAGAATTTAGTGTAGTGCTGCATGCCCGTAGCCAGGATTTTGAATAGAGGGGTTCTTCCCACTGCTTGAGGGGACCTCGAGCGCCGTAGCGAGCTTCCTAGGGGGGTTTGGGGGGCATGCTCCCCCGGAAAATTAAAAAAAAATGAACCTTCTAAAATGGCATTTCGTGCGTTTTTGAGAGGATTTAAAAAAAATCAGAGATAAATTTTTATTCAATGACAAAGGGAGCAGTTTTTCTACGATTCCAGTCTATCTTTTCAAGAAAAATCTTGGACCTTTACATAAAAAGTGGACCAAAAAGTGGACCTTTACATAAAAAGTGGACCAAAAAGTGGACCTTTGAGCCTTGTCCGAACCCCCCGAACCCCCCCTGGCTACGGGCATGGTGCTAGGTTGGAATGAAAGCTGGTGAGTCCTTCAACATTTGTAATGTTTCACTCTGGTAAACTGACATGTAACCACTTGTTGACCAAGTGTTCCCGAGCATGTTGGAAAACTAACCTACTAACAGTAACACTCTAGACCAAGGACTAGAAAGGCCGACATTTGCTTGGGAGCAAATACAGCATATTTCAGTCCATCTCCCTCCCACGCAAAAGTGGACTATTCCAAACTTACCCCAGTGCAAAGAAGGTTCTCAAATAAATGAATTAAATAGTAGCTATATGAGAACAAAGATGCAACAACATGTACTTTGAATCTCGAAAGCTTTACTAATCTTATTACAGGTATGCAAAAACTAACAATGATGAGATTTGATACATTTTGAAGGTCTTAGGCACATAAAATTGAATGTGTGGGTCATTACGCACCACTTAGGTGCAATGTGACCTCAGGTAACCCGCAATGGAACACGTGTTCCATGGATGGAACCGGCCATTCTTTAGATAGAACATGGAACGGGTATAGCACTTTTGGCCCTTTTTGTGCTGAAAATAGCCATTAAAGTCCCCCAAGTGAGTCATTTGGAAGTGGTGTATGCCAAATATGTGACTGCTATTCTGTAGACACATGTTCAAGGTACCCTTATACCGAATTTCAGATCATTTGGTTGTAAAACCAGGGCTCAGGATCCAAAAATCCATTTTTTGGCGAAAAATGCCCCAAAAAACCTTCATAAAAATTTTTTAAAGGCATGTATCAAAAAAATGAAAAAAACGCCTGGGGGTATTGGCCCACTCTACCTCCATGCCAAATTTCAAGTCATTTGGCTGAATGATGGCGGAGTTGAATCCCTTTGACTGTTTGGCAGGAGAAGGAGGAGAAGGAGAAGAAACATCAGAGAACACAATATATTTCATCCATACCATGGTATGGACTGAAATATAAAAATTATGGTTACGTTTTCGATTGTAATCCTTTAAAACTTAAGGTCTGTAAAGTAGGAATTCACCCTTTTTTCTGGGCCCCTGGCCAAGGCTTTGTGCTAAAAATCAGGTTGGATAGTTTGGTGTCAAGTACATTTGTATATTACCACATGAATGAAAACCAAGCAGATGTCAGGAGGGAAAGACTGGCTGAATGAAGCAATTTTGGAATACACATAAACTACAATATACAATGTATGTGTATTGCAAATCTCTCTCTTCCGTTAGAAAGAGATGATAAAGTGCAATTGTGCATCTAAGCCCTATCTTTTGAACATCTGATTCACACCACCCAACCAGCTATTCCCATCTTGTCTCATGGCCAGCTTTTTTTTTAGAAGCATTTCTTGTTTTTGGCAGAGGTTTACTCCATGTTTTGTTGTGTTTCAGAGGGGAGAGAAGACGAGAGCAGCACCAGTACAGACGGAGGAGACAGCAGGAAGAGAAAACGACCCGTCCACCCCGCAAACGACGACGAGATCATAAAGGTGGTGGTGACCACCGCGCTGTGAGTCGGCGGTGAAGCGCTCTGTTCTTACGTTTAGTGGTCTGGCTTCTGTCCTGACTGTACAATCATCCCCGGACATTAGGAACTGTAGATATGTATTGTCAGGATGTAGTTTTTTGGCACACAATCTCCAGTTCTGTATCTGTAACAGTTATATCTGGTAGAACCACCCTTCGGCATAACACACCAGCTTCTGTCTCTAGACCTGTATCTGTATAGCCAGTATAACTGCCCTTCAGTGTAACACACCAGTTTCGTAGGCACGCGGCGCGGCGGCAGCTGGCTACATTACACCGAACAACTTGTTACACCTAAACTTTGAACATCTAACTCTAAACATTGTTAAAAGCTATCTAATGATAGCTTACTACTGTACTTGGTAACAGCGAGTTCCACTTTGCGACGGTTGGACCTCTAAACGTAGAATTAAAGAGAGTAGTGGTCTGGTTGTGTTCTTCTCAATGTGCTGTCGGAAATCTGATTTTAAAGAGGAAATTATTAATAGGAAAAGAATGTTTATTGATACATGCACATTGTGTGAGTGTATGTGGCTGTTTTTTTGTGTCTTACTGTTGTTTCAAAGTAATATTTGAGTTTATTGGTTAAGGCAAGAAAATTTGCCAGAAGTCTGCATAGTTGTGCAAGGTGTGGATTTTCAGGGATAGTTGTGGGGTTGTTAAAGTTTTCTTGCTACTTTACTTGCCATGTACATTGTGTGTTTGTGTGCAAGTGTATCAGAACTCTTGCCTTCTTTTTATCTGACCTCAATGTTTGCAGAAAGTCCAGGATTTTTAACAATAAGATTACATGTACTTGTAAATCTTGATTTAATTAATACACTGAATGGAAGTTACAAATCACTCTCCAGCAATCTTCATAAGGCCAGGTTGATTTGATTATATGGATAACATCCTCCGGGAGCCCCAAAACTGATGCGCGCGTGCGAATAAAAAAAAAGGTTTGCAAACAAAAAAAAAGTTGTTTTCATTATGAAATCTACGTGGTCATGTCATAAGGGTTGAACAAATGGGACAGAATATTGTTTGGCGAATAATCTAGTGTTCAAGTTCATTTCTTTACAATTTCGTCTTTTTTCGTTTGATTTTGGCATTCTACGACATTGGTATAGTTTTTATTTATTTTTTTTAACTTACGGTATATTTTTGCTCATTTTGCAACTGTTTTGTATGATTTACAGTATGGTTGAAAACTTTTTTTTTTTTGGAAACGGCCGAAAATTCATGCGCGCGCGGATGTCATCCATATAATCAAATCAACATGGCCTCAGTGAAAAGAAAAGTTAACGTTCAGAAATTACCATTTTGTGTGTGATGTTAGCTGAACGTAAACTTTCCTTTCCTCTTCACTGATGAAGATTGCTACCCACTGTAACTGTATCAAGATTTATATTATTATATTCCGGGATGAGTAACCTTCACAAACATAATAGTAAGATTGGTAATCATACATGTATTATGACTATTACGTGACGAAGTGATGTGAATTTCATGGTTAGTTATTTATGCCAATGTAGTAGATTTGTACATGCAAGCTATACAGACCAAAAACATCAAGGAGTGACAAACATTTCAAACCTTTTAACGCACAATTACTGACTAAGGTCGGTCAACGATGTATATGTCTTATTGATGGAGGTTTTTAAAACATTTGTAAACTGGGGCAAGTCATATCTATGGGCTTGAAACTTTGTCACTTAAAGTTTGAAATAGTTTGGAAAACAAGAACATTCAATACAGATGACATTTAACTCCATTTTACCTGCACTTTGGTTACCAACAGGCCTTAACTCTCTTTTAAATGAAAATAAAACTGGTTTCAAGCCCACAGTATTTGGCATTTGACTCCATACATATAGTTGTGTTGTATACATGTATTATTTTTCTTGACAATCAACATGTTTTCTCCAAAAATATTTTCTGTGTGGAAAAAGAAATGGTGGTACAAAATCGGGTTAGAGGTCAAAATAGCCTTACAAACACATAGCCTTACAAACATGAACCTTAGGGTAACACTGTAGAATGATTGCCTGTTTTTGCCAACAGTACAAAATGTATCTGGATTGAAATGTACAACTTTTCGAGCTTTCAACATGTACTTGTGAATAGCACTAAGGCCACACCAATTTAATTTCTTGGTTAACGGATTTTTGAAGAAAAATAATGGAGCGGGCGGGCGAAAAAAAAATAAAAATAAAAACAGGCCTAGGCATCCTATTATGGCCCAAAATGGTATGATAGGAGCCATGAAGTCAACACACCAGGCTGGTTCAAAATTTAAACAATGAATTTTGAACTTTTAATGATACCATTGTATTGAAAGATGGAATAACTGTAACAACTAGGATGAAAAGGACTGTTTTCAACTGTTCAGGGCAAAATATGAGCATTTTGCAGTTGATTCTGGATTTTTATTTTTATTTGCAAATCAGAAAAAAATGAAGGGGGCGAATCCGTTAACCAAGAAATTAAATTGGTGTGGCCTATTATTTGTAACGATACAGTTAACTTTTCACTGATGATGTGATGTTCAAGATTAACAGTGTTTATGTATTGAATAGTATTTGAATACTGTGAAGCTTTTATCTCAAATTGTGTTGTTAAAACTGTAATGGAGACTACATGTAATCAGTTTTTCGGAGGAATGAAATGTAATTTTTACTCTTCTAACTGTTTTGACAGAAAGCACCAGTGACATGATGCAAGACGTGCAAGTCGGTTTAAATACTAGTAGATCAAATGGCGGCAATTTTATAACTGATGATCAGGGCTAACAGGATTGGAAACTTGTAGCTATCTGATAGAAAATAAAGTTTCCCAATACTAGTAATTTCTTGTGTGAGAGACATTTGTGCTGAGTATTACCCTCTGTCATTATTTTGCTCCATTGTTGTGTTTCGTATACATTTTATGTACATGTAACTATGAATGAAAATCAAGCAGGTGTCAGGAGGGAAAGACTGGCCAGTTGTCATTTGGTCTCTTCAAGGACATTATACACAGATGTATAATGTGCTTGGTCTCTTCTTTAACTAGAGTTCCCCGATCTCATACCTTCGCCAAATGATGTTAATTTTTATGACTGACAAATTATACATTAGATTATTCCCCCTGATTTAACAAGTAGGAACCTAATTTTCATGAATTATATCATTTTATCATAATCTAAACCAAAAGACAGTCTTATATTAACAAACAATGCATTCTAGTTTTTCCTAATAAATTATGCAAATGGGGTCCTGATTTGAATAAATTATGTTTAATGATGTTCACTTCAACTTAACTTTCAAATACCACAAGTATGAAATTCCAGGCAGTTATCATTACATAATTATAAAATTTTCTCATTAATTATGCAAAATAAGTCATTATTAACATAATCAATATCTGCCTGTGTTTCTCTCATTGTCAATTACCAATGTCACAAGCTTCAATTGTCCTATCATGGAATGCAGCTGATTTATAGAATTTCCCCATAAATTATGCAAATTACATCCATATTTGCATAATTGTCACATAATTATATTAAGCATCACGTAAGCTACCTACATACCAAAAATCATGACGATCCGTCAACCGGTTCTTGAGTTATCCCCTTTTGAATATTTTCAAGAATATATCCCTGCAGTTCCAGAGCAAGCCGCTAGGGGGCCCAAACTCAGGTCACTTCTTCCCCAGCACAAGAGCTACCTACCATCCAAATTTCATCACCATAGCATGTCTAGATC
>NW_017803268.1:2465751-2467597 GCF_001625305.1 Branchiostoma belcheri
GAAAAAGTACAGGGTACGGCATGAATTACCGGGTACGGCTTGAAATTTTCGCGCGTACGGCACGAATTTCCGGGTACGGCCAGAATTTTTGAGCGGGTACGGCTTGAATTTCCGGGTACGGCTTGAAAGGAGTTTGATGGGGGTGTTAGAATAGTGACGTTTTATATATGTCCAAATAAGGTATCATCGAAGAGACGCCGTATTCTGAAATTGGCAAAAGAAGATGTAACACAACTTGGAAAACATCAACGAATTTTAACCTACCATTGAGGAAAAGGAATGTTTGGCAATGTGTGGATGGCGTTCAGCACCAAGGACAGGCATTGAACTACATTTTGACATGTCCTTCTATTTCCCTTCCATGATATTTTGACAAATGTTCTACCGAGTGACACGCCACAGTTTCTGTTTAAACGTTACAAAGAGAAAGAAAAAAAGAAAAGAAAGAAAGAAGGAAAACTTGAGCTTCCAATGAGAAATGATTGCTTTATCCATGGAGGTAAAAAAAGTTTACCTCCATGCTTTATCTTTAACGTTTGTTATTCAAATTATTGGCTGAGGACTAACAGGTGGGAACTTCCCACGAGGCCATGCGGACTCACACATTTCAAGATGGCGGCTGAACATGGAGCGGGAGAAATTTCTGCTGAAACTTCGTCCCTTGAAGACGAGAAACGTCTGTTTTAGGTGGCGAGTAGTGCGTAACTTTGTTCTCTGTATTCTTGTGACCGCTTTTGAACAGTCTTTCCTGGAAAGACGCCGTAATACCACAGAAATATAAGTCACAGTAGGCCATGCGGACTCAGAAGTTCCAAGATGGCGGCTGAACATGGAGCGGGAGAAACTTGTCCTAAATCTTCGTCCCTGGAAGACGAGAAACGTCTGTTTTAGGAGGTGAGTAGTGCGTAACTTTGTTCTCTGTATCCTTGTGACCACTTTGGAACAGTCTTGCGCGAAAAAACGCCGTAACACCACAGAAATATGACCGAGTTTTTTTTGAGCATGTGGCATATGCATACACGAGGGCGCATAAATTAGGGCATGTGGTGTGGCATACACGAGGGCGCAATTTTTGTCCCGTTTTCTTGACCATGTGTTGTGTTCTTGTTCAGTGTTGAGTAATAAATGTATGCGTATGTCTTATTTATCAACTATACAACGTTTAGAACAAAAAGTGTCTTTTGTTTGTCTCCACGTGGTTCAAAAACACCCGTTGGAATGTGCACGTGTGCATAATTAACCCGCCAAATACTGGAGTACACAAGGTGTTTATGAACGTAGCACAAAGCTTGCATTGTAATATTGTATATATCATTAAAAAGCTTGTTTATTTCCCTTTTTACACTTCTAATGGTACCAATTTTTAATAACCAAAGCCCATGCATGCTTGGCCCGAATAATCAGTAATTCATGATACAACAATGTATTCAGACAGCATCTTGTCAAACTTTGTTTTCCTATTATGTTCTCTCTATATCATATGATCTGTTGCAATTGTGTTTGAAATAAGTTTCATGTGTTGTTGGTTACAGTTTTGAACTGTAGTAGATTTTCATGCCCACTATATTTTTGCTTGCCATGATAGTGCAAATGTATGGTATTTCTATTATTACCTTCGCCAAGAAGGTTATGTTTTCAGGGGCGTTCGTGTATGTGTGTGTGTGTGTGTGTGTCTGTCAACACGATAACTTGAGAAGGCCTTGATGGATTGTCTTGATACTTGGTAGGTGGGTAGGTCTTGATGAGACCTACAAAATGATTAGATTTTGGACCCCCTAGCGGCTTGTTATGGTACTGCAGCTGAACTTCCGGTTTTGATATCTCATGATCTAGACATGCTATGGTG
>NW_017803268.1:2468398-2477615 GCF_001625305.1 Branchiostoma belcheri
CGCCACAGTTAAAAATTTCGACATATATGCAAAATAGCCTCGGACAATTTTGATAAAAAAGTGATAATACGTAAACATGGATTACTCTAAAGATGAATTATGTTGTTTTCAGCTGCGCGTAAAGCCGTTTAAGTCATACTCCGTGAATAAAATGCGTAACAACGCGGGTTTACAGGGGAAACATACAAATGACCGCCGGTAACCGCGAATTCGAACACGCGTTCTATTCGAATGACGTCATATCGAACATGGTGGAACATGATTCGGATTCGAAACCTGTATGTGGCAATCGTGCAGACACACGTCCAAATTCGAACATGAATATCAGCCTAGGCCGTTAACCCAACCGAGTTGTCACTTCATTGTCATTATTAATGGTTTGTAAACATGAGTGAGAACTTTCCATATGGATTGTTTTAATGTGATATGTTATGTGAGATGTATTTTTATGTGGTTGTTCAATTTGTTGTGTCATCATGATATTCTTTGTTTAATGTTGACTGCAGGTTGTGTGATTTTTCTGAATGTGTATTTCTTTCACACCCTAGGTTTGGGAAGCTGATACTGTATACCTGACCACGTGGGACCTGTCCATACTCCTGTGTATGCTGTGGGACCTGTCAGCTATCCTGTGTACCTGTCACATTCTAGACAAGACATCAGACATCTACTAGACAAGAGAACATCAGACTTTGACTGTGAGTTTACTTTCTTTATAGAACTCTTTCAAAAATGGGGTCTGCGTGCCGCAATGTGTAATCAGACATTTTAGTTTTGCATGACGCGAAGTCATTTTTAATAATGTTAAACGTAATCAGTCATACGTGTAAAACATCTAGCCAGTAAAAGTGAAGCATCGCTTTGCAGAATTTTGCATCTTGTCATTTCAATTTTACATGATTCAAATACCATTGTTGAAACTATTGTGTCCTTGCTCCAGACTAACTTTTCTTTCTACATTAGGTGTACCCTGAAGAGTAGCAGTGCAGTTATACTTGTCTCCACCAGATGAGACCTGACAAGACACCACAGGATACAGGAGTATCAGGTGAGAGAAATCTGCATTCTTCACTTTTCTGCTGGTTATTCAGTGTTACTGTGTGTAACATCTTTGCTACAGAATAACTTTTTTTTCTATATAGTTAGGTGTATCCTGAAAAGCAGCAGTGCAGTTGTACCTGTCTCCAGAAGATGAGACCTGACAAGATACGGATACAGGAGTATCAGGTGAGAGAAATCTGCGTACTTTGCTTTTTTGCCAGTTATTCAGTGTTACTGTGTGTAACATCTTTGTCCCAAACTCTTCTTTCTACAATAGGTGTATCCTCTCTCTGTCGACAAAGCAGATAGCCAACCTTGCTAGCGACAAGGGGAAGTGGAGGGCTCTTGCAGTCACCTGCGTTGCAGCCAACCAATGATGAGGTGTATCCTGAAGAGCAGCAGTGCAGTTGTACCTGTCTCCACCAGATGAGACCTGACAAGATACCACAGGATACAGGAGTATCAGGTGAGAGAAATCTGCATTGTTCAGTGTTACTGTAACATCTTTGTCTCAGACTAACATATTCTTTCTACATTAGGTGTATCCTGAAGAGCAGCAGTGCAGTTGTACATGTTCCCAATTGATGAGACCTGACAAGATACCACAGGATACAGGAGTAACAGGTGAGAGAAATCTGCATTCTTTGCTTTTTTGCCAGTTATTCAGTGTTACTGTGTGTAACATCTTTGCCCCAGACTAACTTTTCTTTCTAAATAGTTAGGTGTATCCTGAAGAGTAGCAGTGCAGTTGTACCTGTCTCCACCTGACAAGACACCACAGGATACAGGAGTATCAGGTGAGAGAAATCTGCATTCATCTTTTTTTCCAGCAGGTATTTAGTGTTATATACTGTTTTGCTCCAGTCTAACTCCTTGTACGTAGTTACGTATCCTGAAGAGGAGCAGTCAGAGGCGTGTCCTGATAGCCAGATGTGCAGGGATTCTTTTCAGATTGGTGCATAACCACTGGTTATTTTTTAGTTAAGAGACTGCTGAGTCCTGAAAACCTTTTCAGACCAGACTTTGAGTAAAATCAGTGTTTTAATGTTGAGAATAAAGTTGAATGTGGTTTATAATTTTAGCAGCATTCTACATGTAAATGTCATAAATTTGCATGTTGTGTGATATAATTTCTTGTAAGGCCAATCACTGTTTTCAATCCACTGACTTTTGTTCCTCTGTCTTCAAGATGCGGACCCGGAGACCGGACTGAGCAGGAGGAAAAACCAGACTTTTATCAGCCGAGCTGTGTGAAAGAAGATGGGGAGGAGTGAGTATGTTTTCTTTATTAACACGAGACAACACTCCACATGCCTTCAGGTGCACACACTTGCACTCACATTTCTCTCTCTTGCCCAGTTCAGCATCTTTTTTTTCCTGAGAGGAGCCATTAAACGTTTTATCATAGCCAGCCATGTAAATTCCACAATAAGCATCACTGAAAAATTTTTCGCATCGTGTAGCTGAATGTGCCAAATTGCCCCCAAAATTGTCGCTTTGGACTTTACACGTAAATTCTCTGAACATGTAGTTTATTGAAATTTTCCTGCCCAAAAAAAACTTATTAATGTCTTAGCTGCCAGCTACATTGTTATCCTGAATTCATGTTAAATGTCACTGAAAAATTCTTCATATTGTATAGTTGAATGAGCCAAAATTATCACTTGGACCTTTACACTTAAAATCTCTGAACACTTTTTCCCCGCCCAAAAACTATAATTAGCCGTCCGCTTTAATTGTACGTCACTGAAAATTCTTTGTATTGTGTAGTTGTGAATGTGCCAAATTGCCCCCAAATTGCTTGGACCTTTACATTTATCAATATAATAAAATCTCCTGGCAAAAAAACTTAGTAACTTAGCAAGCTCCTTAAAATCCATGTCCCTAAAACTTCTTAGCTGGCTGTTTTAATTCTATATCACTAAAAGTAAAACATTCTTCGTATTGTGTAGTTGAATGAGCCAAATTGTCCCAACTCTTGGACCTTTACACTTAAAATCTCCTAACCCTTTTTCCCCACCCAAAAACTATTATTAGCCGGCCGCTTTAATTGTACGTCACTAAAAATTCATTGTATTGTGTAGTTGAATGAGCCAAATTGCCCCAACTCTTGGACCTTTACACTTAAAATCTCCCAACATGTTTTCCCGCCTGAAAAACTACCTTAGCCGGCCACTTTAATTGTATGTCACTGAAAATCTTTGTTACGTGTAGTTGAATGTGCCTAATTGCCCCAAAATTGTTGCTTTACACTTAAAATCACCGGCCAAAAAACTTATTATTGTACCCGGCCGCTTCAAATCCACATCACTAAAGAATTGTGTAGTTGCAAGAGCCAAATTGCCACCAAAATGCCCCAAAATCGTCGCTTGGACCTTTACACTTAATAAAATTCCCCACCACATTTTGTGTAGTTGAATGTGCCCAAAAATTGTTGCTTGGACTGTTGTCACACTGTTCCCGGCAAAACTGATTAAGACCCTCTCACCTGTCTAATTAATTGGATTAACATTTTCCCGCCAAAAAACTTAGTATATACACCACTCTAACCTTGAACTTGTGCACACTTCTTCCACAACTCAGACTATGTTAGTTACACTGTTCTCTCGACTTCTTTACACATGTAGTCACCACACTCTGCACAAACACTTGGTTGATCGAGTGCAGTTTCTCCACCACTTAGACTTGGGAATAATCTCTCGCTTTCCTGGTCGGTCAATGCACTAAGTGTACTCCCCGGGGGATGTCTTTTCGGAGACATTGATGCTTCGACACATCAGTATACCAGTGCAATTGACTGACCAAGGAGAGCGAGACATTATTCCTAAGTCTAAGTGGTGGAGAAACTGCACTCGATCAACCAAGTGTTTGTGTAGCAGAGTGTGGTGACTACATGTGTGAAGAAGTCGAGAGAACAGTGTAACTAACATACTCTGAGTGAAGGAAGAAGTGTGGGAGGTGGGCACAAGTTCAAGGTTAGAGTGCTCTATATACTAAGTTTTTTGGCGGGAAAATTTTAATGCAATTAATTAGACAGGTGAGGGTCCTAATCAGTTTTGGCGGGAAAAGTGTGACAGTGCAAGCAACAATTTTTGGGCACATTCAACTACACAAAACAAATTTTCCAGTGACATGGCTTTTATGCGGGTGGATAGGATACTAAGTTTTTGGCAGGAAAACTTGGTCGGGAATTTTATCAAGTGTAAAAGTCCAAGCGACAATTTTGGCTCATGCAAGTACACAATTTCTTAGTGATTTGGATATTAAATGGCCGGGTACAATACTAAGTTTTTTGGCAGGAGATTTAAAGTGTAAAGGTCCAAGCAACAATTTTGGGGCAATTTGGCACATTCAACTACACGTAACAAAGATTTTCAGTGACATACAGTTAAAATGGCCGGCTAAGGTAGTTTTTCAGGCGGGAAATTTTAAGTGTAAAGGTCCAAGAGTTGGGACAATTTGGCTCATTCAACTATTACTACACAAAACAAAGAATTTTCAGTGACGAACAATTAAAGCGGCCGGCTAATAATAGTTTTTGGGCGGGGAAAAGGGTTTGGAGATTTTAAGTGTAAAGGTCCAGCGGACAATGTTGGGGCAATTTGGCTCATTCAACTACACAATAGGAAGAATGTTTTACTTTTAGTGATATAGAATTAAAACGGCCGGCTAAGAATGTTTTAGGGACATGGATTTTAAGTAGCCGGTTAAGATACTAAGTTTTTTGGCAGCAAAATGTGTTTGGAGATTTTATTATATAAATTAAGTAAGTGTAAAGGTTCAAGCAATAATTTTGGGGCAATTTGGCTCATTCAACTACACAATATGAAGAAATTTTTTAGTGACATTTAAGATGAATTCAGTATAAAAACGTAGCAGCCGGCTAAGATGTTATTGATTTTTTTGGGGGGCAGGAAAATTTCAATCAACTACATGTTCAGAGATTTTAATTGCAAGGTCCAAAACGACAAGTTTTGGGGCAATTTGGCACATTCAGCTACACGATACGAAAAATTTTTCAGTGATGCTTATCGTGGAATTTACATGGCTGGTTATGATAAAACGTTTTAATGTCCCCTCACGGAAACAAGACATGCTGAACTGGGCAAGAGAGAGAAATGTGAGTGCAAGTGTGTGCACCTGAAGGCATGTGGAGTGTTGTCTTGTGTTAATAAAGAAAACATACTCACTCCTCTCCATCTTCTTTCACACAGCTCGGCCGATAAAAGTCTGGTTTTTCCTCCCGCTCAGTCCGGTCTCCGGGTCCACATCTTGAAGACAGAGAAACAAAAGTCAGTGGATTGAAGACACCGATTGGCTTTACTAGAAATTATATCACACAACATGCAAATTTATGACATCTACATGTAGAATGCTGCTAAAATTATGAACCACATTCAACTTTATTCTCAACATTATAACACCATTTTACTCAAAGACTGGTCTGACAAGGTTTTCAGGAGTCAGCAGTCTTCTAACTAATAATGCAGATTTCTCTCACCTGATACTCCTGATACTAGCACACCGAAGGAAGAACGCCAGACTTGCCACATTATACAAGATAACCAACAATGTTATTTCTGTGCCGCACGCATCTAGAGTTGTCCCGGCGACTCGATGCTCCCGCCGCACCAACCACGCTCTCAAGCTGCAGACCATCGCGAGTAGGAACAACTTTTACCGGCTCTCGTTCTTCCCTCGTACCATCAAAGAGTGGAACGAACTTGAGCCTGGTGTGGCGGAGGCGGGGTCCCTCGCCCAGTTCAAATCTGGACTGGCGAGGACCCTGCTGCATTGAGTCGCCCCTACACGTCTTGTATATATGTATATATGTATGTCCTACTAACACACTAAATGCACTGTCTTGTCCTTTACACCTACAGACTCAGTTATTTACGTTCCGTAGTGTCCCCTCCTTTAGTTGCCCTTGTTTCTACTTGTACCGGTCACTTGTTTTGTAAATAACAACATGTGCAGCTGCTAGTAATCCAATGTCAATATTGGGCTCAGCAGTACTTAAGATGATACTCCTGTATCCTGTGGTGTCTTGTCAGGTCTCATCTGGTGGAGATGGTACAACTGCACTGCTACTCTTCAGGGTACACCTATGTGTGTAGAAGGAAAAGTTAGTCTGGAGAAAAGATATAACGCTAAATAACTGACAGAGAAACTTAAGAATGAAGATTTCTCTCACCTGTTACTCCTGTATCCTGTGGTATCTTGTCAGGTCTCATCAATTGGGAACATGTACAACTGCACTGCTGCTCTTCAGGATACACCTAATGTAGAAAGAATATGTTAGTCTGAGACAAAGATGTTACAGTAACATTGAACAATGCAGATTTCTCTCACCTGATACTCCTGTATCCTGTGGTGTCTTGTCAGGTCTCATCTGGTGGAGACAGGTACAACTGCACTGCTACTCTTCAGGATACACCTAACTATGTAGAAAGAAAAGTTAGTCTGGAGAAAAGACATAACACTAAATAACTGATAGAGAAACTGAAGAATGCAGATTTCTCCCACCTGAGAAACTGAAGAATGCAGATTTCTCCCACCTGATACTCCTGTATCCTGTCACCCATGGTGTCTTGTCAGGTCTCATCAATTGGAGACAGGTACAACTGCACTGCTGCTCTTCAGGATACACCTGACTATGTAGAAAGAATATGTTAGTCTCGGCAAAGATGTTACACACAGTAACACTGAATAACTGGCAGAAAAGTGAAGAATGCGGATTTCTCTCACCTGATACTCCTGTATCCTGTGGTGTCTTGTCAGGTCTCATCTGGTGGAGACAGGTACAACTGCACTGCTGCTCTTCAGGATACATCTAATGTAGAAAGAAAAGTTAGTCTGAGACAAAGATGTTAAACACAGTAACACTGAAGAATGCAGATTTGTCTCACCTGATGCTCCTGTATCCTGTGGTGTCTGGTCAGGTCTCATCTGTTGGAGAAAGGTACAACTGCACTGCTACTCTTCAGGATATACCTAACTATGTACAAAGAAAAGTTAGTCTGGAGAAAAGACATAACACTAAATAACTGATAGAGAAACTGAAGAATAAAAATTTCTCTCACCTGATACTCCTGTATCTTGTCACTTGTGGTGTCTTGTCAGGTCTCATCTGGTGGAGACAGGTATAACTGCACTGCTGCTCTTCAGGATACACCTATGTAGAAAGAAATGTAGTGTGGAGAAAAGACCTAACACTAAATGACTGGTAGAAAAGCAAAGAATGCAGATTTCTCTCGCCTGATACTCCTGTATCCTGTGGTGTCTTGTCAGGTCTCATCTGGTGGAGACAAGTACAACTGCACTGCTGCTCTTCAGGATACTACATGTATGTAGAAAGAATATGTTAGTCTACAGAAAAGACATGACACTATTAAACTGATAGAAAAAGTGAAGACTGCAGATTTCTCTCACCTGATACTCCTGTATCCTGTCCCTTGTGGTATCTTGTCAGGTTCCATCTGGTGTAAGGCATTCCAATGCAAGGTTATTGAAAATGTTAAAACTGCGACAGAAGTTGACATACTTTGTATCTCATACAATTCAATAGTTAGCAGCTCAGTTTACATTATACAAGTTACCACCTTTCATAATTGCAACAAGAGAACCTTGGCTGACATATACAGATACAATGTACCCTGCTATACATGTAATTAAGCATCTTGCATTGCAGAACAATTAAAGTACTAGGGGGAGGGTAGATTTGAGACATTAGAAATGTAAAATATATATATATAGACTGGTTTATTTGCAGAAACACACATACATACATAGTACAGTAGGTTAGAAGCTTTTTGCAGCCAAAGGCTGAATTGAGAAGCTTTTACAAATTTTTAAAAAATTACATGACTAATACATAATATATATACATAAAAAGTGCCTTGAGAGGCATTAAACACCACTTATACGCTAGAATAATACACATTTATGCTAAAATTACATCATACAACTTCTGTTGGCAAATTACTTAGGTACAACTGACAATAATAAAAAAGTACAAATACATCATGTGCAACAACATAAAATGAAATCTACTGTATGGCAAGGTTATTCAGTATTTTCAGCATTGTGGGGACAGGACTGCATAAATATCTTTTTGTCCCAATGGGTGGTTTGTAGCGCCGTGTTTGCCTTAGCTGCATGTTGTGTGAGTGGTTACTAGCTGGGGGTAGCCAGGGGGCGTGCCTAGACCTAGTGGCTGAAAGGGCAAAGGCCCGGCACAGGGTCAGTCTCCGTTCAGACAGACGTTGGAGGTCAAGAGTTGACAGGGCCTCAGAATACGAGTGATAGCTTCTACCCAGCATGATTCTGCATGCCCTTTTTCTGGATTCTTTCTATGCTGTCAGATTGTTTTCTTGTGATACCCGCATTCCAACAGGGCGTGGCATATTCAACTATTGGTCGAATATACCCACAATACACTGTGACAAGGTCAGAGCTTGGGAGGCCAGCTCGACGCAGCCTACTTAATAAGTATAACCTTCTACTGCCCTTGGACACCATGGCGTCAACTTGATCAGACCACCGTAGGTCAGAGCGTATGTGCAAACCAAGTAACTTTGCTTGTGTAACTATGCTAAGTGGTTGACCTCCGAGAGTCAGTGGCTGCATTACTGGGGGGGTTCTCATGAAGCAGAAATACATTGCTTTACATTTTTTGGGGTTAAGTAACATGGAGTTCGTTTCGGCCCAGGTGTCCAATGAGTCAAGGTCAGTCTGAAGTTTAGTTGGGGTTGACACATTTCTAACTTCTCCCAGGTTCATGTCATCGACATACTTCCAGTGTGGATTATTAGTATTAGGTTTTGCGTCATTGATCATGGCGAGGAACACCAGTGGGCCCAGTAGAGTACCTTGGGCCACTCCACACGTTAGTGTTTCCCAGCTCGATATAGAGTCCTGATACCTAACACGCTGCCTTCTGTTTGACACAAAACTACAGAGCCAGGGGATCAGTGAGGGTCTTGTGCCCATGGATATAAGTTTGTTAATGGCAGTGGTGTGACAGACTCTATCGAATGCTTTCGAAAAGTCAGTTAGTATTAATGTGCCAACAGTGCTTTCCTCTCAGNTCCCTCATAGAAGAAATTTAGGAGGTCTATAAGACAATGAGTCGTTGAGCAACGCTTCATGTTACCAAACTGCTTTATGTCTACGT
>NW_017803268.1:2477635-2484037 GCF_001625305.1 Branchiostoma belcheri
GAAAAGTCAGTTAGTATTAATGTGCCAACAGTGCTTTTCCTCTCAGCTCCCTCATAGAAGAAATTTAGGAGGTCTATAAGACAATGAGTCGTTGAGCAACGCTTCATGTTACCAAACTGCTTTATGTCTACGTTTGGGAAGATGTCCGAAAAAATCCATGTGCTGATAAAACCCTCACAGATCTTGGCAAACTGTGCGGTCAGTGAGATTGGCCGGATCTTGTTCAAGTCCGCTGGGTATTCCTTAGGCACTGGGATTACTGTGGCATCACGCCACACTTCAGGGACCCTGCCCTCTCTCAATGAAGTGTTTAGTATATCAGTTAGGGGGGTGGAGAGTTCGTATGCGAACTCTTTGATTAATTTGGGTGGGATAAGGTCAGGGCCAGGGGCCTTAGATACTTTAACACGTTGTAGTCGTTGATACATGTCCCATGGGTTGATTTGGGGTGGGGGTAGGGCTGGTAAGTATGCAGGGAGTCTAGAGTAGTCAAGTGGGGGAAGGGCTTGACAAATGGCTGCTAAGTGACTGTTTATTGCTTGAGCTGCTCCTGATGTATTAGTCGGTTCGAATCCAGGTACATGGAAAGGGAAATAAACAAGCTTTTTAATGATAAATACAACATTACAATGCAAGCTTTGTGCTACGTTCATAAACGCCTTGTATACTCCAGTATTTGGCGGGTTAATTACTGTATGCACACGTGCACATTCCAACGGGTGTTTTTTGAACCACGTGGAGACAAACAAAAGACAGTTTTTGTAAGGGTAGTTTCTCTTTGCAATATAAATCTAAAAACGTAGTGTAGTTGATAAATAAGACATACGCATACATTTGTTACTCAACAAGAACACAACACATGGAAAATGGTCAAGAAAACGGGGCAAAAATGACCGTTTAAAAACTTCACGGTCTTACAAAGTTACATCATGAGGAATGGTCGCTCAGAACTTACAAAGCTTCTCAGTTTCTTAAAGAATACAACTTAACATGTTCTTACTAGTTGCTAATGAATAATTTCAGCCAAATAATTAGCAGGCAGGTTTACCTGTAAAGACAGGGGATGTCGTCTCCGAACCACGCCACTCTGCCCATGCCCAACTGCACCTCGCCATGTTGTCTTCTCCAAAATTGACCACGTCAAGAAATCTTCATTTTCTCCTCAAAACGTCACGAGAACGGCACGACTCCACCACGAAAACTTCCCAACGTCCTGCTGCACTCTTTACAAAGACATTCTACCGACAAAAACCAAAAAAAGGACCCGGAAAGTTGCAAAAAAGTATCCAAAGCATCCCCGTCGGTTGGCAGAACGGCCATCTTGAACGGACGATACCAAATGTGTTATACACAGGTGTTCAGAACAGCCGTGCCTAATTAATGTGATGCTGTTGATCTAATTACGAAGTCAACTTCAAAAGTTATGTCCCATTTTCGTTCTGTACAGTCATTTATTTTCGCGGTAACGTTACATAGTTATGCAGCAGCAAAAAGACAGTTTTGAGGTGTTTCAAGTTCGTGGTTAAAATATGTTTCCTTTGTTCAGAAAATCATCCACACACAGATAGACATAGCTGTCTTAAGCGCTGACACACGGAGGAAAACACACCATTCACACATGAAAACACACCTATCGTATCCTTTGTGTTGAACGCCATCCACACACAAAAAACTGCACATAGCCTGTCCTTGGTGCTGAACGCCATCCACACACAGAAAAATACACCTAGCCTGTCCTTGGTGCTGAACGCCATCCACACACAGAAAAATACACCTAGCCTGTCCTTGGTGCTGAACGCCATCCACACACAGAAAATACACCTATCCTATCCTGGTGCTGAACGCCATCCACACACAGAAAAATGTACCTAGCTTGTCCTTGGTGCTGAACGCCATCCACACACAGAAAAATGCACCTAGCCTGTCCTTGGTGCTGAACGCAATCCACACACAGAAAAAATACACCTAGCCTGTCCTTGGTGCTGAACGCCATCCAGTTAAAGTAAAACACAATTTCCGTAACAACTGTATATATCTAACCCCTGTACGTTTGGGACCGCATTGTAGATACAGTTTCCTGTAACCACGTATATGTGGAGATACGTAATCATTGTTACGTTTGGGAATGCATTTATAGCAGCGACACCTGTGCTGCAGTGCAATGTGAACCAGTCAGAACTTCCCTGAGGAAGGTGACAGACAGTCACCGAAACGTCGGCTGTGAATAAAACACTTGGTTGTGTAAAAAGTCTCTTTACTCAATAAAATTTTCTTATTTTTTCCTCCAAAATCAGGTGAAAATTAATGCGCGCGCTGATGTCATTCGCTTCTGTGCAACATCAGTATTCCAGCAGCATATTTGACTGCCAACCACGACCCGACCACGGCCCGACTTACTCCCAATCACCAGCCAACCATTCCCCAACCGTGGCCCAAAGTCGAGTCCGATCACGAATGTTTTAAATTTCAAACATTTTGGAACATTCGGCTGGCGTACGCCGAACAGTAGCCAACCTCACCGAATACCGACCATCCAACCAACCACACCACAGCCAAGCTTGCTCCCGGCCAACTCCCAACCAATTCCCAACCATCGTTGAGTTCGGGGTTATACGCTGTGTGCCCTAGCGTTACCCCTCACGCGATGACCATGTCCTGATTTTACCTTTCGATTGGAATCTCTATTAAATTTTACTTACACCAGATTGGCCTAATCTCACCTTTCACACCATCGCTTGATAATCATGATATCTTATCTTTTCTTAGGATATGATTTCCAACTTCCGTTTCTCCTCTCAATATTAACGCTTCCATATTAAGTAAAGTAAGTAAAAAAACAATTCTTGGAAAAAACTGAATTGAGTCTTTTTTTTACAGTGAGTTAATATCTCTAAAAATATCTGACAGTTTATGAGTGCTTCGATAACATGGAATAATAGGATTCTATGAAGCATATATAATTCTCAATTATCTCAATTATGCTCACACTCTTGATGTGTTCTGTTTTCTTTTATATTTCTCCGCACAAGCTTGTCCGTCCTTGCTCTATGCCACACTAGCGGCACTTCTTACATGCTAATTTCAAACTAAGAACGTTGCATAAGGCTGGGGTAGCTCATCTGCATTGACGCACGTTGGCGTTCTGAATGGTTAACTGCATTCGGGTCGACGCAAAAGCTTCTCTAGATACGCGGCATTTAGGCTTAACGACTTTCCCTTCTGCCAAACAGAGCAAAGGGGGAGCGAGCGCCCTGAAATGTCAGCTAGCCCGCGTCTGTAGGTGATTTAAAACCCCATTTGCACGACGCAAAAACACGTCATTTACGCCCCTACGTTTGCGATCTTGTGTAATAGGCCACAACAAGTAAATTTTACGGATGACATCCTCCACAGACTCCAAATCAAATGTGAGCGGGCGACAAAAAACAAGGCGAGCCGAAAAAACAAGGTTCCTTCATTTTGACTCAATCATTGTACAAATGATTTTGATCCAGTGGGAACATCACATACACCCAGCCACCGGCATCACATACTAGTATCACTGCAGTAAAGTAAAAAACAAACCATTAAAGCAGAGCCTTTTCTGATCTCTTCTCTTCATATTTATCTGTCATCCACGTTTCGGCATGGCAACAGATATCTTTGCCCATTTTCGGCATGTTGACCACTGTCAGAAGGCAACAAAATTTTTTTCCACAATCGGGGGAAAATCAATGCGCGCGCTGATGTCATCCATAAAAATTACTTGCTGTGGCCTTACGTTGACGGCGTCTTGTTTCACAAGCGTCACCACGCACGCGAATGATAACCTTTAAATGTGTGTTTCTAGAACGTCTAGTGATAAAATGGGGGCCAACAAGCAAACGTTTAAACGTCCACGCGACGTCTTTGTTACAATTCACGTCAATTTTGGATAACCCATACGTTGACTCTCACACGTACACGTACACACATGTAGTTAAGGTTACATGTGAATAAAATGCCCACGTAATTAGTCTGCATATTTCAGACAGTCTAGGAGTTAGTAGAAAAAAAATCCGCAGCCGGGCGGGCAACAACAAAGAAATAATTCCTGGAAAAATAATATGTATGTTGGAGAAAATAACATTTATGTTTGCGCAATTTTTATTTTAAATATGGCATTTTTTTTGGTTATTCTGTCATTGGAGTCTTTCACACAGTTACATGTACCTGTATCTCCGTCACCTTACTAAATCCATGATTTCAATGAAAAGATCATATAGGAATGCAAGAATATGTGTATGCAGGTATTATATAACAGAATATAGCTACTTTTAGATTTTTTTCCCATTACACTTGACAGAAGAGCAAGGGTTTAAGCTCCTCTGTGCATACTAGTAAAAACGGGCGGTGTGTCATGTTGGATTCAAGCCGGTCACACATTCACGACTTTGTTCCCGATCGGGTTCGGCTGAAGTTTGGGAGCAGTCTGACCAGATTTAGGCCATACGTATATACCTACCTTTCTATACGAATCGGATTTGAGTTAAATTTGAGTCAAAGTTGACCCTTGACAATGCACCAAACACTGCTGAGTTACAGTGGCAGCGTCAGTAAGAAGCTGATAAATGTTGATGGATTTTCTGTCATACCTGGGACATGATAACATTTGATGTGGGTATTCCAGCCTACATGTACATATACATGTAGTTATCACTAGTATTGGTTATCGCACAGGAGTCTATAACGGTTATCACATGGGATTTGACAGAAACATGTTTCGCATCCAATGCTTCCAAAATTTCGCATACTGTATTCAGACGTTGGATTTGACATTTTTACAATTTTTTTTTTACGGACACCAAATTTTCTTAATTGAAATGTGTGTTTTCTAGTGTGCACATATATACGGTGTTGTATCCTATATTCTGTGTGAAGCACAAGCTAACAAATGAAAACACTCGACACAAAGAGAAGAAAGTCACAGTTCAACATATATCATCACTTTATTGTGGGCTGCGTGGGCTCTCTACCCAGGCCACTCAATTCTCTACAATCTAAACATTCTGGTATGTAAAATTTGGGACTGAAAAAGTAGAATTTTTTGGAGTAAATTTGTGGACGGGAAGTCTACAACTGAATACAGAAAACAAGACTTTCTCTGTAGTCTGGACTATACCATTTCACAGGATGGGGGTGTTTGGGTACATCTGAGCATGTTTTTTTGTGTAGTACTACATTAGGTAAAAAATTTGATGCGACTTGGACAACTTGAAGTAAAAAAGAAAAGAAAACAAAAAACAAAGCTAGGAGCTGCACTGGTGAATGTTGTTACAAATTGACTCAAATCTCCAAGCAGATGTAGGGTACCGGTGTTTCACATGTTTTTATTTTAGGCTTCTATACCTTTCTAGCAGTCCAAACCTTCAAATTCCCAGAGCAGATGGCAAAGAGTAAAAAAAAAAAAGGTACACTACCAAAAGGAGGTCTGAAATACTGCAAAAACAAGCTTGAAAAAGCGAGCAAGATTTTCATGAAGATTTTACATCTGCTTGGAGATAAGATTGGCTTAAGTTTTGGATTAAGTTTTGGATCAAGCCTAATCTGACAAAAAGTGATGCCAGCAACGATCCTGAAAACTACAAACAAAATGGACACGATTTGGCTGTTGATTTCATTGTAATCCACAATTGTGCTGGGAGCCTAATGTTGTTTACAACTAGAGGGATCCTCCTGTCAACAACAACTGTTGTTTACCTCAAGTTTTGGCAACAAATTGTAGACCTGACATCTCGTACAGAGCTTTGGCGATGACTGCCACACAAACCTGACTTCATCAATAACATCTTTAATATTTCACTTATAGATTTGGCCCAGACAAGTACAAATTGCACTGCAGTAACCAGCATTTGCAAAATCAAACTGTTTTGTATGTAAAAGCGGTGAAACCTGTTGTAACTGTCTGGAATCTTTTGGAAAATAAGCACGGTGTAAAATGTCGTTTCTAGAAGATGTCATCAATAAAATGAACTTTGAGTGGCGTAACAACGGTAGGAGAATAAAATACAAGATACGACAGAACCAAGATTGTCCATTTTCCTCAGATGTACAACCTTGGAGTCACACTAAAGTTTCTATTCTACCATGTTAAAACATTGGAGGTATGATGTCTTGCCAGTACTCGTATGTAGTTTTCCACAGCTGTAAAAATCAGAAGGTACGACCTATGTTGTCTTACATTATCAAAAGAGACAAGGCATCAGCAAGCCACAAGTTCCTCTTCTAGCGTACTTCATGTGTGATATAACTTTGTATCTCAGTAGAGTATCTTAGGATCAACCTAGTTTCCACCGCAATCTTTTGCAGGCTGAATAAATAGTAGAAATCGGCCTAAAAAGAATGTAGCTAGCAAACTGGACCCTCTATGGCTGGCCAACTCCC
>NW_017803268.1:2484959-2488677 GCF_001625305.1 Branchiostoma belcheri
CTCATGATGACGCCGTCGCCCAGGGCGCCGCCCTGTATCGTGTCTTGCACGAGGTTGAACAAGTCCTCCGCCCGCCGGCACTTGAAGGCGTATATACCCGGGCCCGTGTGGCATCTCCGCCCGCTCTCGAAGGAAAACAAGTTCGAGTCATACCCGTACCTTCGCAGACACTTCAGCGGCCACCGGATCGGGTCCCGGTTCTTGAGATACAGGATGAGGTCGCCGGCCGTGACCTCTAGCACGCCGGCCTCAAGTTCGTTCCCGTCATCGTCAACGTTCCGCACATGGAATCTTCTCGGGTCGGAATCATCTAAATCCTCGTTTTTCACTTTCCCATACACGCATCCCATGTTACACTGCGCCCGTCACCTGAAAAGGAAGAAAGAGATCGGTAAGTTTAACTGCTTTTTTCCTAAGGCTGTGAGAAATATGCACAAAGTACTGTTAATCATTTATACTCATAGTACTTATATGTCCGCAGTTTTCGTGGTCACTTCTGTACCGCGAATTTACCATTATTGCGAACAAATAATTCGCCGACTCTCTTTTCTCTGTACCTGCCACCACTGTGAACATATAGTTCTGCAAACGTGTCCATCTTTCTCAGACCGCGAACATTTGCTACCACAAATATGATTTACAGTACAATGTTTACTGCACAATGTTGCATCGCAATAAAAATGGCAACACTATGGAAACACTAGAGTTTTTTTCACCTGCAAGATAGACACAAATCTACAAGATGGACTCCTTGCTTTCAAAAACAGAAACCCTACGGACATCAGCACTGACTCAATGACTAGACTGCTAGAATTTTGACTGAAATCCTGTGCAGTATCAAGCAGCCTTATACTGCTCGAGAATCGCCGGTTCGCTCACATACCGGCTTGGCAGGGGATCATACGCTGCTCGTCTCTTTTTCTAGCTTAGCAGTCTGATTAACATATCAAACGAAAACAAAGCGCTGTGCAGATGAGAGACATTCGTGTCACGTAATCAATTTTGCGCTGTTGTCTGCATGCAAGCTAAAATTGTTCGATAAAAAAAACCCAAACAAACAACGTGACCCAAGACTGGCTAGGAATGTTTGCAGTATGAATTTGTAAATTTCTACCGTCTTTTATGTAGCTCAGAAAGATCCATATTTACCAAGGACATCATTTTGAATATGATGTTGATTTTACCCTATGTTACCATACGTTAAACATAATATTAACCTTCTTCCCACTGAAGTACCTTTTAACACTGAATTTGTATTGGTTACGGTAGGGAGAAGGTCAAACAAATTGACTGAGATGTAACTTTCTTATTTCAAGCAGAAAGTTTAATCATTGTCTTTATCTAAAAAGGAGCGTTTTGAACAAAGGGAAAGAAGAAAGTGGCAAAGTATCAAATGTATGTTTTCTTCCAGAAATACTTATACAAACATTCTGTAAACTTCTGTAAACCAACACATACACAATATTGTGATATAACAACATGGGATTTCTTGGAACTTGACAGCTTTTGAGGGCTTCAAATGCAGGTAAATAGAACCTAGGCAAGTGTTTTTGATGTCTACCTGCACTTTAGATGAACTAGTCTTGTATACAATCGTGTGTACAATACATTTTGTGAGCTTCTGTGAATATTTTTTGCTGTAGTATAATATTACTAATAACTAATAACTCTTGAACAACATCTTTGGAAAATTTTAATTTGTATCTTGAAGATCCAAGCTTACATCAGCAAGAAGTGGTCTGGGCTTTCTTTCCATTAAAAAAAAAAGCTCCAGCAATTTCTGTTGACATGCCCAATTTGATCAAAGTTATCACGTCTTCCATATAAGGGCATATAACCTGCCGTGTGTTACATGCGCCGTGATTGGTTACATGCTGAGGACAGGTGGTTAGGTCATGGGGTCGCACAGTTGAAGGTCAGAGCGTCGACCTTGAGCGGTAATCGGACAGAGATAAAACAGAGAGCAGCCCTGTTGCCTGTCATCTGCTGTCCCACGGGACAGCAGGGACAGTCACGGGACAGCATTACCTGTCACTCCAAAGGCAGGTGTTGTCATACATGTACATTAGGGCTGTTACCTAATATCTGTATCTGTATCTTTAGTTACAAGTCCAGATTGGAACATTTGGTACACCTGTACCTAGGCCTGTATATGTACAATTGTTTAGGTACATGTACAGGTCCAAACCTGAATACCTATCCGTAAAACTGTTTAGATACAGCCAAACTAAATGAGCAACTACCTATTTATCTATCTGGTTCAGTATGAACGTGATATTTGAACAGCTAAACAGCAAGCAGCTATCTTTATGATTTAAGGATCAACCTTGGCAGAAATACCAAATGACATGTACGATGTACATAATTAAATTGGCTACTAGAATAAGGACCCAATCATGCAATGGATCCGATGGTTATGATTTTATGGCACTCGTAAACTGTCATTCTCCCACAGTACAAAACAGAAAAATACATTTCTTACCATGTGCTAAAAATGGAGAGAAATTGTATCTTACAACAAACAAAATTCCAAATATAAAAGGAACCTACATATATTGACATACCTGCTATGTAGTATGTGCACAATCTAGAGCAGTTATATAATCCTTGTCCTAGTTTTGATGGTTCCCTACTGTTTATGATATAAGACATCATTTCACCAATGTTTCTCATCTACGGGCTGTTTGCAAACCGGGGATTTGTGACGGAAAACAGAAGACAGGAAATGGAAACATCTGTAATTTCCAGCGGGTGACGGAAATATTAAATCACTGGGAGAAAAGATGGGAGGGAAGGAGGAGCAGGGCTCGAAATACTGGGCGCATATGCACCTTAGTGCAGGTAAAATTGTGACTGCAGGTATTTCTGATGTCTACCTGCACCTAACCTGCACTGGTCCATATACTGGGCATATGCAGGTTAGTGCTGGTAAAATTGGAACTGTGCAGGTATTTCCGATGTCTACCTGCACCTACATGTAAACTGCACTAATCCATGTACTGGGTTTCTATACACAAATGTAGGTGTATGTGGATTTTTATTTGCTACACTGACTGTTACCACCTCTGAAGTATAAAAGAAACAAGAGTTCAACGATCTCGTACCTTCGCCAAATGATGTTAACCCTTGCGGGTGACGAATTATAAATTTTAATCATTGATTTGGTAAATAAGAGCCTCATGTGCATGGATTATATCAGTTGATCATATTCTCCATCCAATGACAGCCTTAACAGATGACAGCCATAACAAAAAGGCTATTATAGCACTTCCTCATAAATTATGCAAATGAGATCATGATTTGAATAAATTATGTTTATTGATGTTCACCTTCACTTAACTTCCAAATGTGGCAAGTATGAAATTCGGGGTGCAGCAGTTACAACTATGGAATTATAAGAATTTGCCATTAATTATGCAAATTAGGTCCTCATTTACATAATCTATATCCTCAGATGTTTTTCTCGTTCTCAAGTAGATGTCACAAGTGTTTCATAGTTCTATTATCGAACAAAGCAGATTCATAGAATTTCCTCATTAATTATGCAAATTAGCTCCTGATTTGCATAATTGTCATCTGATTATGTCAAGCATCACTTCAACTACCTACATACCAAAATCACAACAATACGTCAACTGGTTCTTGAGTTATCGTCCTTGAATTTTTCAACAAATGCTCCTGCAGTTCCAGAACAAGGCGCTAGGCGACCCAAACTCAT
>NW_017803268.1:2489273-2511160 GCF_001625305.1 Branchiostoma belcheri
GGGGGGGGGGGTGGAAACGAGAAATCAGAGATTTCAGACATCTGGGGTTCCTAGAAGTACTGAAAAGTTGGCTTCCTGAATTTCCCCATGTTGACCTCTGATTCCTGCTGGCTCCTGGCCAGATTCTGAGACCCTTGATTTCCAGCGTCATTTTGCCTGTCAATCTTCCCCCACGCACGTGCTGTCAACCTACACTGTCTGGACAAACCCCCACACAAACCCACCTTAAAACAAGTAACAATTCAATGGAGAGTAACAATATGCAATACATGGTACTTAACATTGGACTTGAGTGCAGCATATTACTAGTGTGGTATTATGAGAGTAATCTATCTTATTAGTACTGGTATTACAATTAATCATTTCATATATACACTAGATATACTTGTTCTAGACTATACTATAAACACTCTGATTTTCAAACGTGATGACAAAATGCTTGGAAACATTGAAGACTTTCAGACGATGTGACAAACTCTGAGGTTGCCAAGAAGACAACTTGTCGTGACTTCAAAGAAAATCAGGTTGCCCTAAGGGCACTGGGCAACCTTTCCTTCAAACACTGGTTAAATAGCATCACCTTTAGTACATTTGCAGCAGTGCCAAAATGTGTATCGAAATGCACTGGATAGCGTCCTTCTAAATGGATTCTGATGTTTCTGTACTTAGTGTGGACATTTCTAACCCCACCCCCACAGTGAGGGGGTGTGCCTTCTACACTTCTACATAAGGCCATGTTGATTTGATTATATGGATGACATCCTCTGTGAACCCCAAAACTGATGCGAGCGTGCGAATAAAAAAAAGTTTGGCAAAAAAAAAAGTTGCTTTCATTATGAAATCTACGTGGTCATAAAGGTTGAACAAATGGCTAAACACACAGAGTATATCGGTATGGCAAATAATATAATAGACTCTTCATTTTCATTTCTTCACATTTTCTTCTATTCCTGAATTGATTTCGGCATTGTATGACATTAGGATCATTTTCCAATAATTTTTTGCAACATACGCCATATATTCGCTCATTTTGTGCGATTTACAGCATGGTCGAAAACTTTTGGCAGTTTTTTCTAGGATTGGCTGGAAAACAGTTACAGGAAAGCACAATATTTTTTTCCCTAGGCCTGACCCTTGCCTTGTCATGTCTTGTCATATTCCACGAACTCATAGCATCGATCTATTGTAAGCATCTACGCGAATCCAACGTTTGCCTTATTTGTACCTTGTACAGTTTTGCTTTATGTGTATGTTCATACATGAAACATGTAATCAGTATTCAAATGCAGACTCAGAAAAATATATCTCGGTACACTGGGAATAGTTATTGTTAAAAATTGGCTTCAATAACTGAAGAAAGTGAATCCAAAAATAAGATTCTATATTTGCTGAGATTCGGTTTATACCAGTTTCTTCCAGTTGTCTCCAGGGGACACGTTTTTAGCGATATTATTAGAATACAGTATGTCTCTGTCAGCCAGTCTAAAATGACCTTATGTAACATGCATGTATACATAGAACTATTAGTATTACATGTAGCAACTTAGAGAAATATAACCAGACATAGGCTTATTGTATACAACTGGCTATGTTGAAAAGGGTAATATTCTTGCTTACCATGGGTTTACAAATATCCAGACTATTACATTATTTCATAAAATTATCAATATCAGACTCAGCAAGGATGAGGAAAAAATAACTGCATGTATGCATGAATGGCAATTTTCTAGTGTTTGGATTGAAAAAATCTTTTAGCTGTAAAAATGTTACTTTGTCAAAATCACAGATCTCAAAGTGTTTTCCTGCAATAAATGTACCAAAAAAAAAAATATGATAAAGAGATGACAACAACAACAGTAATGCCTCAGCTTGTTTACGTTTAAAATATACATCATTCATATTCAGAGGATTTTTGAAACATATTGTAAAGGATCTGGAACCTTACCGTGGACTTTACCTTTGACAGTGACAGCACAAGCGATGTCTACACTCTTGAACGTCAAGTTCGTTGAACCCAGAAGGCATTAAGGCTGGTATGGTCCGATCTTCCTTACAATTCACACCTCAACATTTCATAGGCTGAAAATTTTACATCTCCCAATCTTATGCCAAAAGCTGGGACCAAATTTTCACAGATTTCTAACCCAATAGCAAAAAGATTGTAGAAAATAAGAGCATTTTTATCCCCTGCGTATCTATGATTCATACAGAATTTTTCATACCTATTTCTGTCCATACAACAAGTAGCTGACATGCTCACTCACTGCAATCCCTTTCCCAAGATTGTCTGGCACTTTCCAGGGGCCGCCAATCAGAACACCCCTTACAACCATCCCCAGCCTGCTCGCAGTTCTAATGTGAGCCGTCATTGGCTGGCAGCTGGGATACAGGTAATTAAATTAACCAAGGACAAGGATGATGATATCAGAGTTAATGTCTCCGATGGGTTAACCTTTGTTGGTGAGGGTTACTCCAAGTCAACTGCTGTCTTCAATTTTGGAAAGCCGGGATAACCAGGATTCAACGATTGGAAACCAGCCAACAGGAAACACAAATATAGCCCCTTCTTGAGTAGTGGAGTGTGTGTAAAACTGGGCTACACTGACACAGGGTGAACCAATGACGGGTATTGTTAGAATCAGGCTATTTTTGATTGGTGTAGCATTGATTGAATTAGCCCAATACTACAGTGGACACACGTCTTTAACAAAATTCCTAGAGTTGTACTGAAATTTTCACAAAGTTGCCACAATCTACATAAAAATCGCTAACAAAATTTCAGTCTGTCATTTTACAGTCGGCATTTTCAAAGAGCACAATATCTGAATACATTCCTTGCAACTGTGTGTACCAAGTACAGTTTTCATGTTGGTCTTCAGTTTAGCAGTATTAGGCCACACCAATTTAATTTCTTGGTTAACGGATTTTCTGATTTGCAAATAAAAATAAAATTCAGAATCAACTGCAAAATGCTCATATTTTGCCCTGAACAGTTGAAAACAGTCCTTTTCTTCCTAGTTGTTACAGTTATTCCATCTGTCAATGCAATGGTATCATTAAAAGTTCAAAATTCATTGTTTAAATTTTGAACCAGCCTGGTGTGTTGACTTCATGGCTCCTATCGTACCATTTTGGGGCCATAATAGGATGCCTAGGCCTGTTTTTATTTTTATTCATTTTTCGCCCGCCCGCTCCATTATATTTCTACAAAAATATGTTAACCAAGAAATTAAATTGGTGTGGCCTTATTAAGTTTTGTTTAAAATGATAATGAAAGTCTAGACAAAGATCATGGGCTGAATCATATGCAGAAAGATGTTGCAACTTGGAGTTTATTGTAAAAAGCATTCAGAGATGGTATTTGAAAAAAAGAGCACTTTTCAAAATGAAAGAACTTGAAAAAATGGAATACAGTACATTTACAAATGTCTGAGCACCCAAAGCTATCAAATAGTTAAAATATAATTTCCATATCCTACCATGCAATCTACATACTGTATACTACGATGCACATATATAAAGGAAGATACTTGTATCGTTAAGCTATTTAGATATACAATACGTAAGGAAAGTTTTCACTCATTAACTAAACCAAGCAATAAAAAAAGTTGAGGGGATTGTATATTTTGTTGTCCTTGGTGAGGGCCCAGCGAAAAATTTTGTTTACAAATTTCGCCAGACCAATCAAGTCCTTATGTAAAGTTAAATCAAGAGAGAACACAGGCCAAAAGAAGGTATTTTCAATCAAAATCAGTATGTGCTTGGATTAATCTTTTGTGCATTGGTGATAAATTAAATATTCCAAACGAGAAAAAAATTATATGCATGTGTAACAATGTGTATTGTTAGTTTTATTAAGCATTGTATTATCGCCGGTTCTATCCCCTCCCTTGGGCGGAGTCGCGGTCACCTGTTCGAACACGTGCCAGCGCACGTGCCAGCGTCGTGTTCGAACAGGTGATCTATACCGGTACCGTTCGAGGGAAGGGGCTCTAGAACCGGCCGGTTGAGATTGAATAAACCAGTTGAGTTTGAGCGTTCACCGTGACTGGTTGTCTATCTTTACATTTTGGTGGCAGCGGTGTTTTTCCTGCGGGAATCACCGCGTATTTTACGTCGAAATGGCTGAGCACCGTAGTAAGCTTCCACCTTCCTTTGATGGGGAGTCCGATTTCCATTTATGGTCGCAACAATTTGACGTGTGGGCCGCAGCCCAGGAATTGGACGACGCCGCCCAGCTGCGGAGCTTTCCGACTTTCCTTACTGGCCCAGCGTTTGGATTCTACTCAGAGCTCCCGGTAGCGACGAAGGCTAACCTGACCCTCATACGACAGGCGATGGCGGGACCGTTCGGACGTCCTGTATTTTTGGAAGAGTTTCGGCGAGCGGCCAACGCCCGTCCCCGACATCCTGGTGAAAGTCTGCCGGTCTACGCTGCCGAGATTCGAAGGTTGGTACGGCTGGCTTATCCGACATATAACGACGCCGCCCGGGCAGGAGTGGCGCTTGACCGTTTCCTCGCCGGGTTGGACCCTGACCTGAAATACCGAGTTATGGGTTTCGGGCCGGCCGACGTCGACGCTGCTGTCCGTCAAGCTACCCTGTGTGAGGAGGTGCGGACATCTGCCGCCCGGGATGCACAAGCGTACCCTTCAGCCGCACGAGTGTCCGTCGGGCCGTCGGATCGTGACCTGGCTACTACTGTCGCCTCCCTGGCGACGCAGCTGGCAGAAGTCGTGGATCTTCTCAAGAATCAAGCCGTCAACCGTTCTAGCAACCAACGTTCAAGACCTCCACCAGTGTCCAACAGTTCTCCCGCTGATCGTCGCCGTGAGCCATCGTCGACCAGTCAGCAACGACGACGCCGATCTGTCCCCGCCGACGCGCAATGCTACAGATGCCATGGCTATGGACATTTTGAGGCGGCTTGTCCTACCCCTTCGGGAAACGGGCTTTAGCTGGTTGTGGGCGCCGACAGCCAGCTACACCTCAAGATTCCCCGACAGAATGTTCTCCGACTGTTCATATAAAGATTAAAGGCGCGTCAACACAGGCTCTTCTAGACACCGGTTCGTCCATCTCCATTATCAGCGATGACTTTCGTCTTTCGTACTCCGGCTCTTCGTTCCATGCCATTAGACAAGTCAGGAAGGATTGCAAAGTCAGTGAATGGTGAAAGCATCAGCGTGGTAGGTCTCATTAGTACTACGGTACAGCTTGGTCCTATCTCCACAATGGAAACTTTCTACGTAGTCAAGGGAGCGACTAGTAGTGTTATCCTCGGTTGGCCATTCTGCCAGACTCACGCTGTTAGCATTGAACCATCTGCGGGTGCTGTTCGTATTGGAGAGTCAAGCGTTCCCCTGCTTCCACGAGCATCAATGACACCACGTGTATCCGAAGTGACTGTGTGCAAGACCACTGTTCTCCCGGCAAACTCTGTTTCAACCATACCGGTCAGACTGCACACCAAAGACGGCGCTATGTTTCCTGACTTCGTCGGTGTATTCGAACCCGACAAATTGAGACCGACGTATGAAGGAGTAGCCGCTGCCCGGACTGTAGCTAATGTTTCACAGGGGTGTTCCATTGTACAGGTGTTGAACACAAACAATCACCCTGTACGTCTACCACAGAACTGTTCGATTGGCCATTTCCACACAACGGAAATCCCTGATTCAGACTACGGAATCGCTGAAGAGACTGACCCCATTCCTTTGCCATCGACTAAACCTAAGGTGCGTATTCCAAAAACGTCTTTACCTGTTATCGACCTGTCAGACGTTTCACTCCCATCCGACCAGAAAGTGCGCCTCACTAAACTGATTGAGGGTAACCGTGACTGTTTTACCTTCGATTCTTCTGATCGAGGTCGTACACATCTCGTTGAACATCGTATCGATACGGGAGACGCAAAACCAATCAAACAACGACCATATCGCACCTCTGTTCATCGTCGTCAGTTAATCCGTGATCAAGTGTCAGACATGCTCCAAAATGATGTCATCGAACCTAGTTCCAGTCCCTGGGCATCTCCGGTCGTCATGGTTACCAAGAAAGATGGAACCCCGCGTTTCTGTGTTGATTACCGGAAGTTAAACTCCGTCACTGTGCCTGATGCCCATCCGCTACCGAGAATCGATGATACTTTAGACGCGCTTGCTGGAGCTGCCTACTTCTCCACCCTTGACATGAAGAGCGCTTATTGGCAAGTACCAGTTCATCCTTCCGATCGTCCTAAGACTGCATTTGTACTCCAGATGGGTTGTATCAGTTCAAAGTTCTTCCTTTCGGACTTTCCAACTCACCGGCCACATTCCAACGCTTGGTACAACTCATGCTTGCTGGAGTAGGCTGGGATGTTTGCCTAGCATATCTTGATGACGTAATCGTGTTCACAACAACGTTCGAGGATCACTTGCGAGTGCTGAACGAAGTGTTAGCATGTTTCCGCCGAGCAGGCTTGAAGCTGAACCCGAAGAAGTGTTCGTTTGCTCAACAGGAGGTTACGTTTCTAGGCCATGTTGTTTCCCGCGACGGACTTCGTCCTGATCCGGCCAACACTGCCCGTGTCGCTGAGTGGCCAACACCAACATGCCAAAAAGATGTGTCATCTTTTCTCGGTCTTGCCTCGTTCTATAGGAAGTTCGTGCCATCGTTTGCTACAGTGGCTGAACCAATGACAAGGCTAACCGATAAAAAACATCAATTCCACTGGACTGAGAGCTGTCAATCCGCATTTGAAACATTAAAGCGGTCCCTGACAAGTCCACCAGTCTTGGCGTTTCCGGACTTTCGACGTGAGTTTGTCCTGGCTACAGACGCCTCAGCTACTGGCATCGGGGCCGTCCTAAGCCAAGGCCATGATGGTGATCGTCACGTCGTCGCATATGCCAGCAAGACTCTATCAAACTCCCAACGTCGCTGGTCCACGTATGACCGTGAGTTCTGGGCTGTGGTGTGGGCGATACGTCACTTCCGCCCTTATCTATATGGACGCAAATTCACTCTTCTCACCGACCATCGCCCACTGCTGTCTTGCAGAGACATTCCACTTGGCGACGGTGTCGCTCAAGGTCGCCGGTCAAGATGGGCGATTGAACTTACCACTTATGACTTCTCTATTCAGTATTGCCCAGGAACAGCCAACAATGATGCTGACGCGTTGTCCCGCCGGCCTCCTTCCCCGACACCTGCTGACGTGACTTCCCAGGATGGAGCCCTTTGGAACTCATCGGCTTGTTCGAAGACATCATCACCGACAGTCGTCCATGATGATGCAAACATCGAGGTTACCACTTCCACTGTAACGTCTCCGCCCACGACAACCGAGGTTAAGCTCGACGCTGCTGTTTCATCACGATCGCTGTCAGTCGGGTCTGACGTTCATGCCTGTGCATCTCAACTCGCCGACGCACCTGATATGGACTTCTTTAAGGAACAGCAGAACGACAAAAATCTCAGTGTAATTAGTAAATGGCTGGATGATCCTTCAACTAAACCTCCTATTACAGCTGTAAAAGGAAAGAACCGTGAACTTGTCTCTTTATGGGAGGACTTTGACAACTTGCTTCTGATTAACGGAGTTATCCATCGACAACCGCCAAACTCATCCACCACAATGTCACCTCAAATAGTCCAGCCTCGTCATCTTGCCCCCAGAGTGCTACAACATCTTCATGATGACCCTACTGCTGGACACTTCGGCCCTGCACGAACATTACACCGAGTTCGTAGGCGGTTCTGTTGGCCAGGCATGACTACTGACGTCGCCCACTACTGCCGCGAGTGTATCCCATGTCAAGCACGGCGACCGCCTATTCCCAAGCCACGGGCACCATTCCAACATATCACTGCCAACCGTCCATTTGAGGTGGTCGCTACAGACATTACGTGCATGCCCCTTTCATCGACAGGAAACAAGTACGTCCTTGTTGTAGCGGACGTGTTCTCCAAGTATGTCAACCTCTACGCGATCCGTAATCAGGACAGTAACACAGTAGCCGAGAAACTGTTCACTGATTACATCGGACAGCACGGGGTCCCGGACCAAATCCACTCAGACCAAGGACGGCAATTTGAATCGAAGTTGATCTCCAACTTATGTTCCAGACTGCACATAAACAAGACCCGCACTACCGCGTACCATCCACAAGGAGATGGCCAGGTGGAACGGTTTAACAGAACTATGAAAGACATTCTAGCGAAGTGTCTCACTGGTCATGAACAAAACTGGGATCGCCTACTTCCTCATGTCGCATTGGCATACAACACTAGTGTTCACCAATCAACGGGCTTTACACCATTCTTCCTGGTTCACGGGCGTGAGGCGCGCCTTCCCGTGGACACGACTAACCACCTTGCGGCACAAACACCCGAGCTCCACGCGCTCCACGCTGCCTTTAAATCCGTTCGAGAGTCACTAGAACACGCCCACCGGCAACAAGACCGCCTGAACACCCAACGGATCCATCAACACCAGTACCACAAAGGAGACCGTGTGTGGCTCCACCACCCCCCATCTGCCGCCCATAAACTACAAATGCCATGGACCGGACCATATGTAATTATCGAGGCACTCCCAGATGACGCAATGGCGCCTATCCTCTACCGAATCCAACAAGAGAACAACTGTGTATCACAAGTCGTCCACCACAACCGACTCAAACCATACATCAACCCCAAATCAGCTACAGCGGGACATCCGAAAGTACACCCTACAGAACTCCCTAACATGGGTTTTCGGGACTTTCTTGTGACAAATGACATACATAGTGATGCACCCATCCCAGATGTTGCCGTACCTGATCCTACCCCACGCGATGCCCCAACACCGCCATCACAACGGACTCGTTCGGGACGCATAAGCAGACCGCCCACCCGCTTTATGGACATGAACTTTGAATAATTGTATTGGACTTGTAAAAACAATTAGATTCCTTTATTTCAGTCATGACCCGCCTATATAAAGCATACCGATAAAGATACATTTGTTAACAATAGTTGTAAATGCGTCTATGAGAATTGATGGGCCTACATATTTCAGAACAATCTATTGCGAAATAGAACAATGGATTTGTAAACAGATTGGATTATGTAACGTATTTAGCATGAGTAGCTTGCAGGTGAGGGCACCTGCTTAAGTGAGGGGGGAGGAATGTAACAATGTGTATTGTTAGTTTTATTAAGCATTGTATTATCGCCGGTTCTATCCCCTCCCTTGGGCGGAGTCGCGGTCACCTGTTCGAACACGTGCCAGCGCACGTGCCAGCGTCGTGTTCGAACAGGTGATCTATACCGGTACCGTTCGAGGGAAGGGGCTCTAGAACCGGCCGGTTGAGATTGAATAAACCAGTTGAGTTTGAGCGTTCACCGTGACTGGTTGTCTATCTTTACACATGTATATGTGAATAAATAACAAGAAATAGTCATGCTTTCAAGTACCAGAGTTATCAATCAAGGATTGGAGTCTAAAAAAAAATTGTTTTCTTTCCTTGAACTATCATAGAGTACAGCAATATATGAAAGTGGTGTGTGTTATACCGGCTATGGAGATACAGAAGCTGATGTGTTACGCTGAAGGGCGGTTATACCAGCTATATCATATAGCACATCGGTAGAACGTACTGCAATAGCGCAAGTTTTCCACATTTTTGTTAGATGTTTGGTCAACATTGCATCAGGATTTTGCCCGTTGCAGACACCACCTTTTCTGACACATCAATTCAAAACTATAGATAAAATGTCATCCTCAAATACATGAATACAACCTTAAACGAGATGTTCTGCCGAAATGCTATGCATAATACATTAAGGGTTTTTACGCAGGCGCAGTACGTTCTGCCAATGTGCTTATGAGTACTGTAAATTACATTTGCAGTACTTTTATATTTGCAGTTTTTGCAGTCATTTCTCTACAGCGAATTTATCATTACCGTGAATAAATAATTTGCCAGCTTTCTTTTTTCTGCACCTGCCGCCACCCAATCATATATAGTTCTGCGAACATGCCCATTTTTCTCAGACCATGTAATTTTGTTATCGCAAATATCAGGGCTCAAAACTAAAGGTGGTCCAATGGCCACTGATCACTAAAATTTGGACAAAAAAGACACTTTGGGACATTTTTGGGACAATAGAAAAATAATCAACATCAGAATGTCAGCCCTTCTTTTGTTTATCAGGCACATGTCCCGGCTTTTGGATCCAGAAAAGCCCCCCCAGATTTCCTGTCTACTCTGTAATAATTATTATAGTGCGCCTGGGAGTGAACATAAGCAAAATAAAGTTGACTTCAAGTCATACATTACTTCCCAAAAAACAGGTTGGGACAGTTCATCCTCACTTCGGGACAATTGAAATTTTATTTTTGGGACAGTGCTGGGACAATAGGAAGAAAAGTTAATTTTGAGGCCTGAATATACATATAGAATACAACACGGGGTATTCCGTATCGCCCGAGGTATATCGCCCTTGGTATATCGCCCGAGGTATCGGCCCAACTGCGGGCCGAAAATGTCCCTGTCATTGTTGTGCAGATCCGGGTCGGATCCGACTCGCGGGAGGGCCGGGACCGAGGGCGATGCGGAATACACCGTGTTGTATTTTATTTATATCATACCCACCCAAGAAAACGCGCCTTTCAATGCAATATGAGCCAAAAATTGGTGACCCTAAACCCTCAAATGCAACAACATCAGTTCCAACGTCCGGATTCTGTATTCGAATTTTCGAAAGGGGCACACGCGGTTAGGGCGAAACGCGTTCGAATTGTTTTATGGAAGCCATGGAAGCGTTCGATAATGGGTTCCGGACCGGGCCGTACCGTAAAGTACGGCCCGGTCCGGAACCCGTTATCGAACGTTATCACGGCACGGGTATGATATAAAGTGATTTACAGTATACATGTAGCTAACAGTGTAGCAAACCTGGTTTACTCCTGCCTGTAACTCATCAGACATGTCACAGACATCAACTCCAAACTGATTTACTCTGCTGCAAAAAGGACAAAAGGTCACAGAGTTAACGTAAACCGGCAAAGTCAAGGGTGAGACCATTATCAGGGGCCATCTAATACTCCCTCCTGGGCGAAGTTGGGTGTGACCCAACGGTTGAACTTGACAGAGAGAACAGACACTGACAGGGGCATTTTCTATCAGGGACAGCTTTGCGGGAAGGGCCTTGTGGAGTAACATTTTCAAACAGAAAAAAAAAAAAACTTTTTTCCCTAAGTGCAAATAATCAATAACTAGAAAGGTAACATTTGCAAAGCAAAGGCATAATGTTTACCTTCACATATGGTCTGCTCTGTTAATTCTTACTCAAATACATTCAAATGTATGGTCAGACAGGAGTCTAAATCCCTCCTGCTATAAAATTGCAACATGATGTAACTCAATCCTAGTTACCATGGTGACAGACGTCTGGTTTAAGTCATTGACCTTATTGGTTTGGAGAAGAAGAGGAAACAGAGCAAAAACAGTATGTTTTCCTTCGGTTTACATAAAAATTCTGGTAGTGGCTAAAATTTGTAGACTAGGTATCTGCAAGTAGCCCTACCTAAACCAGAGATAGTCTTACATAAATGTATAATCACAACGAGTAGAGTTTTGCGACATACCTTCAGCAAATGATATTAACTATAAGTATAACAATTTTTTTCATCAGTTCTAAGAAACAATGTCTCTAAAGACTAAGACATTGTCCCTGAAGACTAATTTAAAGACGTTGTTGTCTCTAAAGACTAAGACATTGCTTCTCAAAGAAAGAAAGTGAAGAGGAGTAAGACTTTAGCAGGGGTGGACATATGGAAATGTGTGAGCCAGAATCTTTGTGTGGTGAGTAGGTGGGTGAGTCAATACACCCCCTCCTCATGAATATACCATCTTTTCTCTGGAAGAAATCTTACAGAGAGAAACTGAAAAAAACAAGTTTAAATTGAAGAAAAACTTTTTTCTGTTACAAAATCTTCCTCTAATTCAAGGTCTCCGTGTTTTTTTTTAAAATCTAACTTTATTCTACACCATTATTTCTTTATTCCTATTTTTGCATTCCATAATTTGGTAGTTTGCAAACATGCAATTCTATAATGCAACACTTCTGACTAGACCTGTACCTTTGTCTTTTGGTTCGCTAAACCTAAACAAATAAAAATATAGCCGATAACAAACATTATATGAAATTCACCGAAGATTTTTTGTATCTTTATAGTATGAGGCTTTTCATAAAGATATTTGTAAGCTGTTTCCTAACAATAGAATGCCCCACCTAGTTAACCACTACATACCTGAAGCTCTGATTGTTGTCAAACAAGAAATATGTTATCCCCCAGTTGACGAGAAAACAATGGAGTTATATGTGTAAACACATTGGGGGTTTACAGTAACTAGTGGTGACAATATCACACATTCACAGATAGGTAGGTTGACTCAACTAAACTTAACACTACTAGTCTAGTAGTAGTAACAGTGAAAACTTAGCTAAGGCCACACCAATTTAATTTCTTGGTTAACGGATTTTTCTAGAAAAATAATGGAGCGGGCGGGCGAAAAAATAAAAAAAATAAAAACAGGCCTAGGCATCCTATTATGGCCCAAAATGGTACGATAGGAGCCATGAAGTCAACACACCAGGCTGGTTCAAAATTTTAACAATGAATTTTGAACTTTTAATGATACCACTGCATTGAATAACTGTAACAACTAGGAAGAAAAGGGACTGTTTTCAACTGTTCAGGGCAAAATATCACCATTTTGCAGTTGATTCTGAATTTTTATTTTTATTTGCAAATCAGAAAAAAATGAAGCGGGCGAATCTGTTAACCAAGAAATTAAATTGGTGTGACCTAACTCTGAAAAAAAATACTACCAACTTGTGCCATACTAGTAGCTAGGAAAGATCATACAGTCATAAGATTCAAACTTGTTCAAGAAGACCATTAATTTTAGGGGACTGATAAAATCTGGTCTATATGTCTACACGTACATATTGGACAGGTGGTCACTATATAGGCAGGGTTCTTAATGGTTGTAATTGTATCAATGGCAAAAATAGTCAACATATATAGAGGTCATCACTTGTATGTATGTAGTTGTACAGGTTTGACTGTATGTGAGTGCAGAAGTGAAAAAAATGTACAAATGACTCACTGTAGTAAAAATGGAAAAGCAGAAAGAACACTGAAGAACAAAATATGAGGAAAAAAAACATTGCAGAATTTGTTAACCTTATTCTAGTTAGAAACAAACAAGAAAAAAAAATACAACAAGAGAAAAAAACTTCCACGAACAGTATGAATGATTTCCGAGGATTGAATTCTTTTCCGTTCCACCCGTCACCAACCGGTTTCCGATTGTTTGCGTCGCTTTACCACACGACGCCCACCCACCTACCCACACAGATTTCTGCAAACAGTGATAAACATGCTCATGTATTCTCTCTATTGTGATTTAAACAAACTTGCCCCAATACAAGGTCCAAGGTCCTGGCAGGCAAACAATACTGAACAGGATTATCATAAACTCATAACCTGTAATTATGACATTTATGCTCTTTATGAATACATTATAGTTTAGTAACAATTTTCCATGGCCTGAACACAAGCTCAAAATTCTTTTTTCTGATAACTGCAGTATTGTGAGTTGTCAGAAATTTTATTTTCAATGTGGATAATTATTAATTTCTGAATTGCTTTTCCTGCCCTACGTACTCTCCAAGCAGAGGTTTGAGGTTCTTTTTGGTGTGTTTTTAGGCTTTTTGATTTGGATTTCTCTTTTGCACTGGAATGGTTGGGGGAGAAAAAAATTCCAGTGCAAAAGAGAAACCCCGTTCAAAAAGCCTAAAAACACGCCAAAAAGAACCCCAAACCAAAAACCTCTGCTTGGAGAGTAGCCCAACTAAACCTTCTCATTCATTTTGTAATTTCTAATACTGTACCACAACTTAAAAGTTACAAGTTGTTGATCTGCAATGATCATAATTATACAATTTGTCATTTAGAAATTGCAGGTTTGCGTTGAATGTTAGTGTTAGCATTGAATGTTCGTACTTTGAATGATGAAAGCATAAAGATTAGCATTGAACAATGAAAGTGTAGGGGTTCAAATAGGGTAGAGGCCCTCAACAATTTTGAGAAAATTGTCACTAGGCGCAGCCCTAAAAACATTGCAGGTTTGCATTGAATGTTAGTGTTAGCATTGAATGTTAGTGTTAGCATTGAATGTTAGTGTTAGCATTGAATGTTAGTGTTAGCATTGAATGTTCCTACTTTGAATGATGAAAGCATAAATATTAGCCTTGAACAATGAAAGTGTAGGGGTTCAAATAAGAGTAGAGGCCTTCATCAATTCAACAATTCTGAGAAAATTGTCTTACTCACAGTCGCCACCCTAAAACAGTCATGTCTCCATCAAAGACGCCAGTGACTCACATCTAAGGACATGACTAACTCTTCAGTTTATTTTTGTTTTCCCTCCCAACTGCCCACACCTCAAACATAAACCTGTTAAACTTTAACACAATAACACACCTCTAAAAACATTCTGCTGCAATATGCTAGATCCAAGCAGAGGTTTGGCCTGTTTTGGACTTTTTTCAGGCATTTTTTTAGGTGTTTTATTATCACGTTTCGGTTTTGTCAGCTTTTCTTTGTGTATACTGGAGTTGATACTTGTATCTACTGGCCGAAATTATTGTTGTACTAGTAGTAGTAGTATGCCCTAAGAAAAGTTGACAAAAAAGAAAATCATTGCAAAATGCTAAAAACTGTCCAAAACAAGGCTACACTCTTCTTAGAGAATATCACCAATAACACAGCGACCATTTTTTCCCCATAGCATTGCTCCTAAAAACTAGTTCTCAGTCCTTCAGTGTAGATTTTTTTTCTAGCAAATCGTCTAAAAACCATCCAAAACAAGCTTGAGGCTACGCTTTTCTTAGAAAGCACCACAACATCACGGCAATCATTTTCTTCCCATGGTGCAGTCCTAAAAAACTAGTTCTCAGTCCTTGAGTGTAGATTTTTGCTGGTAAAATGTCTAAAAACCGTCCAAAACAAGCTTGAGGCTACACTTTTCTTAGAAAGCACCACTCCTAAAAAACTAGTTCTCAGTCCTTCCATGTAGATTTTTTCTAGCAAAATGAAACCTTCTAAAAACCATCCAAAACAAGGCTACACTCTTCTTAGAACGCACCACAACAACACAACGATCATTTTCTTCCCATAGTGTGCTCAAAAAAACTAGTTCTCAGCCCTTCGGTGTACATTATTTTCTAGCAAATCGTCTAAAAACCATCTAAAACAAGCTTGAGGCTATACTATTTTCTATATATTAGAAAGCACGACAACACAGCGATCATTTTCTTCCCATAGCGCGCTCCTAAAAACTAGTTCTCAGTCCTTCAGTGTACATTTTTTCTCTGCAAAACATCTAAAAACTGTCCAAAACAAGGCTACGCTCTTCTTAGTTTGAAATCACCACAACAACACAGCGATCATTTTCTTCCCATGGCACGCTCCTAAAAAACTCACTTCTCAGTCCTTGAGTGTAGATTTTTGCTGGAAAAACGTCTAAAAAATGTCCAAAACAAGGCTACACTCTTCTTTGAAAGCACCACAACAATAAAGCAATCATTTTCTTCCCATTGTGTGTTCCTAAAAAACTAGTTCTCAGTCTTTCAGAGTAGATTTTTGCTGGCAAAACGTCTAAAAAATGTCCAAAAACAAGGCTACGCTTTTCTTGGAAAGCACCACAACACAGCGATCATTTTCTTCCCATAGCACGCTTCTAAAAACTAGTTCTCAGTCCGTCAGAGTAGATTTTTGCTGGCAAAACGTCTAAAAACTGTCCAAAACAAGCTTGAGGCTACGCTTTTCTTAGAAAGCACGACAACACAGCGATCATTTTCTTCCCATAGCGCACTCCTAAAAACTAGATCTCAGTCCTTCAGTGTACATTTTTTCTTTGCAAAACATCTAAAAACTGTCCAAAACAAGGCTACGCTCTCCTTAGTTTGAAATCACCACAAAAACACAGCGATCATTTTCTTGCCATATCGTGCTCCTAAAAAACAATATCTCTGTCCTGCAGTGTAGATTTTTGCTGGCCTGATTGTCTGAGAGTGATAATTACTCGAGGGTTCAGCCATGTTGACACAGCTAGCCAGCGGGAGGTCCTCCATTTGTACAGTCGGCTGCACTGTTTGTTACATGCTCTGCAAACAGGGCAGTTGATTTAGGGCCATTAATTGTACCCCTCTAGTGGAAATTGATTGACTTGATCTCAGTTGTCAAAAGGCAGAACATGAAATGGACGCAGTGGGCATGGATGACATAACAGGGTGGTGTGCTTTTATGTAAGGGAAAAAAATGAACATGATAAGGAATTGTGTCAAAATAAATTTAGGACAGCCAAACAGTAACAGAAATAAATATTCTGGATGAAGAAATCTGTCTGATATTGACATTTATAACCATTTCTTTACACACATTTGACATTATTTCCTACTTGAAAAATTTAAAATTGCCCCAAAACTAGCTACGTGAGTCCCTTTATTTTTGGTACCACCAATAAATAGCTGGATACAAAACAACAATACAAAACAAGCAACTGTTTTTCTGTCAACAACATAATATTTTTGCCTCACATATATATTAATATGCTATGCGATGTACTACATGTACATAAAAAAGTGATGCAAAAATTGATTTGGAAATTCCGGTTTTACCGCCATGAAATTTCAAATTGCCTGCTTTGGGTGCCTTTAAAAGTTTAAAAGAAAAATCAAGACAATCATTGCTGCAAAATAAACGCAAAATTAGGGATAGTTCCAAGAAACAAAAGAATAGGCTTAGTTTGGCCTAAGGCGTAATGAAAGTAATACAGATTGTGTGACTTCTTCTAGACATGAGAATTTTGTGACCTTGACAAGTCATCTGTCACTTGGTGCCGATTCAAGGTCAACACTTCCAAACCAACCCGTACCATATGTTCTCTCTGTACTCTTGTGCTCAAAGGTTATGTCCCAAGAGTCAAACTATAATGGAGGTAGCTGTTCTGTAGTGATATTAGGTGTTGTTTCTGCTTATATAGGTGTAACTGTTCCAGAGCCAGTGGTAATTCATCATTTGTACATTTGGGGCTCGAAATACCACCTGCAAATGCAAGTTAGTGTCTGTAAAATTGGAACCATGCAGGTATTTCTGATGTCTACCCAGATCATAGAACATACTGTGCATTCGCGAAACAAAAAATTTTTCTCGTTTTTCGTTCAACGTTTGGTCAATGTTGCGTTAGAATTTTGCAGGCTGCAGATGATATATTTTCAACTTTTTATAACTATAGATGGGATGCCATCCTTACATACGTAAATACAACCTTAAATAAGACGTTTTGCCAAAGTGCTATGCACAAGACATTACAAATTTCACGCAAGCGTAGTATGTTCTGCGAACATGCTGGTTGGTGGAGGGTCCTAGCCTCCATAGCATGCCAAAAATTGGGGGTTTTGGGGTTTCATGGTCTTTGGGAGCTTTTATGTGCTATCATCTGATAGCATATAGACAACAGAGCCGGCCTGGTTGAAGTACCCTCATTTTTTGGAACTGGGCTAATCAGAAAACAGCTGAAGACCACCAAACCCGCAGTTCTATAAAGTATAAGCCTGCTACGGAGGCTAGGAGGGCCCCTCATAAGCCAGTCTAGTCCTTAGCTAGATCACCGTACCGCTCATATGGTAATACTAATCTGTAGTGACTTGAGTCAGATAAAAGACTATCACATTCATGTTGTGAACCATCAAGTACTGCATGATAAGATTAACCCAATCCTTATTTGGTTATTTCAGTACAGTACCCATCTTTCCAGGGGTGTATTTTGATCATGTTGCACTTTTAACCTATGAATCTACCTCTGATATATTTTAATTTTAACTATCTTGTAGTACTGTAATTCACTTTATGTTCACAATAGCAAAATTTCACGGTCTGAGAAAAGTGGACATGTTCATGGAACTATGTATTCAAGGTGGCGACAGGTGCAGGAAAAAGAAAGTCCAGGAATTATTTGTTAAATGTAAGTGTAATGATAAGTTCCCTGGTACAGAAGTGACAGTGAAAACAGTGAACATAAAAGTACTGTGAAAAAAATGAGGAATTACAGTATACACTACGTTGTGCTATTTGTCTACACACAAAATATTAAGAGCTACGTACAATGTTCATAAGAAAGGCCATGTACTATTTATAAGTATTGTTTCGTAGGTTACAGGAAACACTGTATACATTCTTTATAATATTGGAGCATTAGAGGAAATGAGTAACAACAAAACATTTTCCTTTTCAATTTGATGAATACATTTCCTGCTTACTGGAACTTTCTACCAGAAAACCTGAATGGTACACATGTTGTACATTGGCGATGGTTTCAGCTTGCTACAGCAAAATCTGACACCTTAAAAATGTGAATCACCCAGCCATAAACGTTTCTTGTGTTATATTGGGTACGAAAATATACCATCGGTTTGGCCAGAATTCAGGAAAACTGCTGTTTAAATACTCGCACAAGGATTTCTCTCACGCAAGTGTGACGGAGAAGGAATACTAAGTGAAACACGGTACACACGTACATGTATATAAACATACCAACTGCTGACATGTAATCCCTTAACAAAAGTTTGGTACTTGTCCCTTTTGAGCTGGCTACTCATCCATGAAATGGGCTATACATTGCTTCATTTTCGAAAGAACAAACCAAAGATTGTGTCCTGTTAAGCACAATACAAACATTGTAAATGGTGATACATATTGTAACATATGGTTTAGATAATTATTTTGGATTTTGATACCAGTATGTTAGATTGTAACTGGGCCAGAAACTTGCTTTTCCCTGGGGCTTTAGATTTGACAACATTGTTGAAAAAAAATAAAGATTTCTAAGACTTCTAAGGCAACTAGGTTTTGTTGCAAGCAACCAGTATACGAATAAAGGTTGCCCAGTTCGCAACCCAACTTGAAACATTGAAAGATGGTAAAACAAAGTAAAAGAAAAGTTTGAGATGTTGAGATGAGAATTTGAGAGCCACAGTGTAACTTGATTTTTTTAGTAAGGTTGTCTAACATTTTTTATCAAGTCCTAAGGTTTTATTAAATTTTAATCAAGGTTGCCCAGAAATGTATACTAATATTTAAGCTAGGAGGATTATGTCTATCATAAGTACCCTTTAATTAATCCCACCTAATATGAAAATGTATTTAGGATAAAAGCTTGTTTATTATTGACAGGATTAGTTAGGTAAGTAAAGGCCATATGAATGATATATTATTGGACACAAATGCTTTTTGGTGTGCATATTATGAATGGGCACTGATACTTAGTGATAGCATGACAGGACCTCTTGCCTATAATACAGTAAGAAATGTATTTGTTTCATATAGTAGATTTAAGAGACAATTTGTTTTGGAATGAAGATTGCATTTGCTTGAAATAGAAATCAAAACATTTCTAGTGAACTGTGTATTGGATATAACATTTACAGTCAGAAAAGTAGAAAATTTTCTTATCAAACCAGTGGTTAAGACTTATTCATTTTTTAATGTTTAGCCTTCGAATGACAATATTAGGTATCTTTTATTATAAGAACTGTCATCAAACTTTGGAATGCCTGTTCGAACCATGAAACTTGCAGTCAATCAGAACTCTCGCTTTCATCTGAAAATATCATTAGAGCATACTTTTACATAATAATAGACTGCAAAAGAAGTGATTAGCAATATTGTTATCGTGAGCCAATTTCTGCACTTATGTCAATATCTTTGTCACTTTATTTCCTCAAAAACTTGTTATCAAATTGAAAAATCTGAGATTTTTACATAGATTTACACCCAGCAGGGTTGCAAAAACAGTCATGTCAACCACGAAGACCCATATGCAAAATCACCCCCTCCCCTTAAAAAAATGTGTACACAGGGCTCGAAATACTGGGTGCATGTGCACCTTAGCGCACCCAAATTTGGAACTGTGCGCCCAGTTTTTTTATGTGGGTGCACCAGTGCACCCAAGTATTTTCTTAGGTTTACGTATGTAAAGACGTGGAATTCATAGTAGTATACAGAAAAATATCTAACATCTAAGTGTCAGAAAAATAATAAAATCGTTGTAGTACTTTTCTTTAGAAATGAAACATAGTTAGTTTTTGCCGACATTCTACATATCTTATCTTACATACTGTGCTGCCAAAAACGTGTTTGTGCACCCAATTTTTTAGGTGCTCCTATTCCCAAAAATGAATTTCGAGCCCTGCTACAAAATCCGTATCTGATGATATACGTGCCATCAGATTCACATGATAATCTCATCGTCGTTCCAAACCACAACAACCCCCGACTATCAACAAACAGTTCGGCTTGCAGACGACACTTCCAGCCCCCCTCAGAACAGTTCTGTGTCGTCTGGGAGGTTCTCCAGAAACCCTAGTAGCTCCGAAAACGATCGAGTCCGAACCAGATAAATAAATATTCCTCTGCCAACATTTGCCAAAACATCGTATGTCTCCGAGCTCGAGATCGGGCCCGGGGCTCAGGTTTGCACGGTTTGCGAGCCGAATTCTAGCTCGTGCGAGCTGGTAGAGCTATGCTACACTTTGCACAGCCCTCTGCACGTGCAAACTAGAGTAGAACTGCAGAACTAGCGTCGGAAAGGGGAGAAATCTGAGGTAAAAATCGTGCAAAATCTCGAGCAAAAAAGTCCTCTCAACGCTCGTGATATGACGATCGGGGGCGGCCGATCAGGATGTGGCGGATTCGGTGCCAGAATGGTCGGCGGAAATGGGCACTAAATCGCGGATGTATTAACGCAGCACTCACCGTCTGTCCCGCTGCGGCGACTCCCGGATCCCGCGAAGCAGTCCCGGCCCCAGGAAAGCTAGATTTTGAGGTAAAATCCTGCAATTTCTGCTAACGAACCCGACATTGTTGACCTTTATCCCCACCCTGGGCGAGCCAGCCTCGTTTTGGACACCAACTCACTTCCGGTTTACAAGAGTTGGATGAGTAGTATAGCGCGCGCAAAGGGATAAACTGTTTGTTGGAGGATAGATTAAAAGGTGGATTAAAACGAAATCTTCGTTCAGGCAAGAAGGTTAAATACAAGTTAAACCTCCTTGGTTAAGGTGAGGTAAAAACATTTTATTGCAGTTGAACCTGAAGCTTTCAACTATCATTTAATCTGAAATGGACACAACAGAGGGGGGTGTCGGTATGAATTCATTCGTTTGAAATCATAAGGAAAACGACCCAAAGAGAATGCACAGAAGATAAAAAAAAAAAAAACGAATGATACACTTCAATGCAAAAGCGGGAAGACGCAAACAAGAATAAAGCCCTCACTGGGGCCTGGTAAAAGAGTCTATGAACGCCCACTCAGCTTCTGAATTTGTGAATTCTCACCCAGGATTAAGTCATACATATTGATTGTATTCCTGGAAATTGTATTGAAAATAAACGACGACCCTTTCTGGGAGGTCAATCAGTTTATTTTTACAATGTTATGTAGTAAAAAATAAATTCATGTATGCCTCAAGGATAACTCTGTGTGTGCGTGTGCCTGTGTTACACAAGCTCTCGGCCGGAGGTTAATGACCCCCACGCGACAACCTTCGAGCGGGCGGCCGCCAGAAGCACGGTTTAGGTTTAGTCAGCCTACGTAACCGACTACCCCTCAAAATCGGCTTGGAAACATCCAGAACTATTCTTGCTCAATGCTTTGCTATCTGGGCGTAAGTGCAAACGTATTTCTACATAACGTTACATCAGTCATGCCTGGTATCAAGTACTCTCCAAGCAGAGGTGAGAGGGAGAGAACGTAGGATATTCCGACATGGCTAGCTAAGGG
>NW_017803268.1:2511181-2526634 GCF_001625305.1 Branchiostoma belcheri
GTGAGAGGGAAATGTGCCTCCCTTAGCTAGCCATGTCGGAATATCCTACGTTCTCTCTCTCTCACCTCTGCTTGGAGAGTAGTATCAAGGAGGTTGAAACGAGCAGACATTTCTAGCGCCCTCTAACGACTTTAAGACACACTGCAAGTTCTGATTGTATTGCGTTTTCACCTCGGCGTTTCCCAGACATTGCACACTGTTTTGATTATTGTTGCCTTTATAGGATATGTTTATGAATGTAATATTTGCCCGGAGACTATTTTTCATCAAAAGCAAGAAGCTAAAGATCACCAACAGTTGAGAGTTGTAGATCCCGTAAGATGTTAAAGCTGTATTGTGTAACTTATGGACGATGCAAAATGTCAACGTTCTGTTCATTTATTTATCATTAATCAACCGTTGCAAGTAATGTGCCAAAATATGACACCTTACGAGTGCGTTTAACAGCTCAACACAGCTGTTATTATTTTTTAGCCATGTTTGTTTACATTCTGGTATTTTGTGGTGGCACCACAAACTGAATGTGCCTCGTGTGGGCTGTTCTAGTGCCAACCATAAATGTCAGAAATGTGAGATAATTGCACAAATATTATGACAATTTCGTTTGAAATCAAAATATTACAATTTTGATGCAGAAAAATTTAATGTTACATAATTTCCTTTTAAAACACCGAATGCTAGTAACACTGACAAACGCATGAACAATGTATTATCGCAGACGAATAGTCTGACATCCACCCCTATTTTGTATCCGTGGTAGCCCTACCCAGTACCCATAGCACTGTCCAATAAGGTAGACAGATAAAGAATAATGACTCACCCGAGGCCGTAGAAATAAAAAAAAAAATCTTCCTTCTGGAGCTCTGTTGTCGTCCAACGCTTATGAATTTAGAGTTGCATATACAATACATATAATGTTATATATGTATATATGAAGGGGAAAACCGTTTGTAACCTGGTTACCAAGCCTATTGAGCTGTTCTTGTGTTCATTTGTAGAGAGGACGAAACGAAAGAGACTCGGTAGTAAGACTGGTTTGGTAATATAATGCTACAATTTTGGGGTTGAAGGTTAGACATATGTCTGTTATAGTATATATAACTTGAAGGTGCTAATGTAGTTAACACAGTGCCAGTGCAGGTTTGTGTTTTGCCTTTTTCGTAATAATCGTCAAAACGAGTCGCATGCTCCACTTGTACAATATTGTATGATTAGCTTTTGGACATAAAGCATCTCTGGTTGTTATTCGACATACTCTCTCTCTCTCTCTCTTTCTCTCTCTCTCTATCACTCTCTCTCCTTCACTCTCCCTCTCTCTCTCCCGCCTCTATATCTTACGATATTTGCTAGATCTTTATTTGCTAGAACTACTATTGCCAGAACTACCTATACTATCGCCCGTTTGTCATATGTGATATATTGAAGCTCCTAGTGGAAAATCTGTGCCTCATGTTGTCTCCGATTCAAAACGACCGGTCCCCGTCCCCGTCAAATCAAGATATTCATTGCGTATCAGAAGCTTGTTTTGTACCGTTGGTTCCGAGAAACTTTGGCGGCCGGTGTGCTAAACGGCCCCGGCTTAGCCTTCCAGGAAAACCGTCTGCTTGAGAGCCCAGTCGCACGTCACACACGCAGGGAACTTTGTAGTCTTGCCAGCAGGCTTCTTGGCTGGCCTTTCGAGTTTTTGTTCTGTGACGGTCTTCTGATTATGTATTAGCATCTGTCAGGCTTCAAGAGTGACTGGGAAGAGCTAGTCTCCACCAGACTCCTTTTGCAGGCTGAATAAATCGTTGAAATCGGCCGTGCAGGAAAATGGAGCTTCTCTGGCCAATTGTATCCCCTTAGGCCGATTTCTACGATTTATTCAGCCTGCAAAAGGAGTCTGGGGGAGACTAGGAAAGAGAAGAAATTAGCAACATAGACAGATAACATCCTCTAAAACAGTACAGTTTGGGAGTGGCAGACCCGTACTTATTTCTACTCTTTCCAGCCGCTTCTGAAGCCTGGTAGAGGCTAATATATACTTAAAGTCAAGGATGGGAAAGGTTTGCAATGATTCCATACCCTGGCAAATGTAACTCTTTGCTTCCTGGAACTGTTCAAATCTCTTCAGGTACTGAGATTGGTCTGTAAGCATGCCGTGTGAACGTTTAATAGATTACTCAGAAAACATCAGAAGGTTATTTCTGGACCGTTTACGCAACGACTTCTAGTTAATAGGCTAGTGAAGTACTCTGTATTACTGTGGAGACTGGATGAAAGAAGTCTGGTTTGAAGCTAATCTCCAAGCAGATCTTTTGGTGGTTGCAAAGACAGAATCAAATTGGCCAGGAAATGGTAACTAAGGCTAGCTGGGCAAAAATGGGTACAGCCTGGTCAATTTGATTCTCCCTTTGCAGCCACCAACTGAAGATCTGCTTGGAGATTAGGTTGAAGCGGCAACTTCTGTGCGATAAATTTTTCTTTGTAGTAGAGATCTAACGTTAGAATTGTAGGAGAGCAAGATTTGAAAATGGGAGAAGTTTAGTACCCATTTCAAGCATCCATTAGTCCATAGAAAGCTTTTTTTTAATCGTTAACGTTGCCATCTCTATATGTTTATGTTTATGTTTATTAGGAATCTCCATTAGTAATACAATGTTTGTTTACTAGTCTTCCTAGAGTCCTTTAACATTACATTTAAAAGATGAAATATGATCAATTACAAAGTTAACTTAATAGCTACAATTACAACATGCATATACAACAACATCCTTAACACAATCTACACGTAGGCCTACTTACTTATATATACAACAATTAAAGCTAGCTTAAATTACATACTTAAAATACAGTCTCTATAGGTTTTCAAACGGCTCCAGTCAGTTTTGAACAACGCTGCATCAGAAAAACGTTTACAGTCGTCAGCAAAAACGGCCGCACGAAAACATCAACATCAACCGACAGGGCGGCCATGTTTTGATGTTACCCTTGGTACAAAGGTCATATAATAGTAGTAAAGGCCGCTTGTTTTTACCGCGCAAAACCGGCCTCTAGGTTTTGTAAACACCGTACGTAGATTTGCAAAGCTAGCATCTGCGATCTAAAGGTTTACTCTGGCACTGACGTAACGTCACAATGTGATCACGAGAGTTTTAATCATTTCCAGTATATATATAGCGAAATAAGATTCCTGTTTATTTTACTAGTAAGGCCATGTTGATTTGATTATATGGATGACATCCCCCGGGAGCCCCAAAACTGATGCGCGCGTGCGAATAAAAAAAAGTTTTGCAAAAAAAAAAGTTGTTTTCATTATGAAATCTACGTGGTCATGAGGGTTGAACAAATGGGACAGAATATGGTTTGGCGAATTATCTAGTTTTCAAGTTCATTTCTTTACAATTTCGTATTTTTTCGTTTGATTTTGGCATTCTACGACATTGGTATAGTTTTTATCTATTCATTTTTTTAAACTTACGGTATATTTTTGCTCATTTTGCAACTGTTTTGTACGATTTACAGTATGGTTGAAAACTTTTGTTTTTGGAAACGGCCGAAAATCCATGCGCGCGCAGATGTCATCCATATAATCAAATCAACATGGCCTAAGGACAAAAGTGCAATGGTATAAAAATGACAAACAAGACGCCTGTGCTAAAGCATTACCATTCGAAAAAATTATTATTTCACCTTCAGATAGTTGTGACTCTACAATAGCCTCTACTACCAGGTTTACGTTGGAAAGAGTAGAAATTGGCCAAATAGACAGGTATTCAACCGTAACATGTCAGGGGAGTTGGTCCGCTCAGAGTACAGTTTGCCGCTCATGTTATCCGTCTATTTGGCCAAGTCTACTTTTTTCCAGCCGCTTCTGAAGAAGCCTGGTAGATGCTAACTCTACAAAACAGAGGTGTGGCTAGGTGTACATTTATCATTATACATAGATCTAGAAGAAATTCCTCGTGTATGTATGTAAAACATTTACAAAATGGCAGGTGCTTTGTGAACCAAAAAAAAACAAAAACAAAAAAAACAGGACTCTTGGGCCCACAAATTATTTCGGAAAAAAACAAACTTTGGGCTTATCCAGATGTGAAATACTGTATGCTCCCTTCGTTGGGATAAGATGACAATAGAGCCATGCAATCATGCATCCTAACAATAGCCTAGGCTATAGCTGACTACCTAGCTGGATAGAACAATAGGCAGTTCACACCTTTACCTGTGATGTGCTAGACTAGTCTAGCTTGGGATTATTAACAATATCAATACACATATGCATGATTGTTCAAGCAAGGGCATATATGAGTGCATGTAGTTTTAGAAGTAGTGATTGGTTTATTGAAAAGAACAAAGAACATATCAGACTTGCAGTAAAAACTGAATTGTGCTGATATTTACAACTTATAGGATTATACAATACTAGATATAAGAGGGCAACTTACACTTGTAATATACTAAATTTATAAAAACCATCGTCGTCGTCATATTATTATAGCAAGTAAAACAATATAATTTATCACGAGTAAGATCACTACTGTCGTTCTACATTAAAATGACTGAATTCGAAAGTCTCTGAATTTTTAAAAGTTAGTCTGGTACGAGCGCTAAGGATATGTACAGTTGGCGGTAAGAATTCGATTAATTTTATACTGTATATAGTGTCCTCTGTTGAAGTAAGATTGTGTACTATGATGTACAATCATTCAAACATCACATTCACATATTTTCTAGACATTATGGTTAAGATTTTGGGACAATATACGTTTGTATTGGTAATTCTGAGAGGCACATGTATGTGTATTCACAATTCAAACACACCAGTGCGTAGCGTTTTTCTAAGGACGATTAATGTTACATTCAGGTAACATTCAGGTTACATTCAGGTAACATTCAGGTAACATTCAGGTTACATTCAGGTTACATTCAGGTTACATTCAGGTTACATTTATTCAGGTGCAACCACTTCTCAAAGTGAACAAAGTGCTAGCAACAGTGCAGTATCCACAAAAACGATTTTTGTAATTGCCAACACGTACGTCAAAAGTTGCATTGTTGGCTACTCGGATTCAAGACAAAGCCTGTGACTACCATGTAGTGGACGTACAGTCGTACACTGAACTAGAATTGTGTGTTATCTTGAAAGTTCATCTGTGTTGGTAGAAGTCATTATGCAGCAAGTTTAATTTGGGTGAGTCCAATTTCTTGTGTTGGAAATAGAATTATGTGTATTCAGATTAAGATTCAACCCCTGGAATTTCCAAACAAGTTGGTATATTCATTTATTTTTTTCTCTTTTCCCCCCACAACGTGCAATTTTGCACGTACCTACTTCCCGCTAAAATTAATAATATATGTTCCTTTTTTTCGCTGTTCAGCATTTTGATAACCAAGCCAATGCCCTAGCCTCTACCAGGCTTGAGGAGGCGGCTGGAAAGAGTAGAAATCGGCCAAATAGAGGGATAAGCATGCCAAGGGAGTTTGTCCGTTGAGAGAACATTTGGGGTGCGGCGAAATGTTCTCTCAACGGACAAACTCCCTTGGCATGCTTATCTCTCTATTTGGCCGATTTCTACTCTTTCCAGCCGCCTCCCCAAGCCTGGTAGAGGCTACCAATGCCCTACAACAAAAAGCGACGAACAGGCCGAATTTATTTAGTCTCTACCAGACTAACTACGCTGGCTATATACAGGAGAATATTTGCCAGACGAGTTTGGCCGCCTTGGGGTTTGACTGGCCGCAGAGGGAAAGAACCAACCTTCCGCGGTCGGACTCCGCTGGCCAATTTTACTCTCCTTTTTGCCGTATTCCCGTAGAAAGGCCTGGTGGAGGCTACAACCATGCCAATGCCCTACAATGAAAACCGATTAACAGGTCGACTTGAGTGTTTCACGAATGAACATACATTGTAATCTCAAACAAACAAAAAAGTACTTAAATCGGACATGTGACGATGTTACAATACCTCCAAGATCTGACGTCATGTTATATAAGAAGAACTGATGCGAGACCGTAACGATTTTCACGTGAGAACGCATGCGCAGTAGCCCCGCGCTGAGAGGGCATGTGACTGTGACGTCACCAGGTTAGCGTCCTACAGGTCGGTTTTAGATCGTTTATAAAGCAGCCAGGATTTGATACCTGTACCCAAACCGCTGACTTGTCTGTGCCTTACGCTGGTCTGCTGTCCTGTCTAGTCTCAGCTACGCCGTCTTGGAGGGAAAATGCTGAAGTTCGTCGCTTTCGGTGAGTATTTGTGGCGTTTTATATTGATAACGTTACATGATATTATAATATATATACAGCGTAACGACAGCGACATGTTTTCGTGGCTATTTAGCAAAACGGCCTGGCAAAACGGGAGCTGGCCAGGCCCCCGTCTGGGTGATTTGTAGTGAATCTCTAACTTCTATGCGTGTGGTGGGTTCTTTAACGTGCGTGGGGTGTGGCTCTCCCCAAACACGGGGGCCTCATCGCCATAACATCTCCTGTTGTAGAGTGAATGGTGTTTGTACATATCTGTATATAGTGTGTTTCTGTGTACCTGTCCTGTCTTGTTTACAAATTGTAAAAATCGAATACATAATTCAGGGGTGCATTAGCGTTCCCTGCTTTTGTACGATTTTGTTGTATTGAATAAATTGAATTGATAACATTATGATTATATATGTACCAATAGTTGACTCATTTGACTCGCCAGGGTGACTAAATTACAGAATATGACGTGGAAGGAGCCAAGTGTACAACAAGCCTATGTTTTAGTTTCAGCAGCTTTAATATAAGTTATCTACTCTGCCACACCTGTCCCTAGAAAACAGAATACACGGCGACCGATTTTTCTATAGCTAGTGTAAATCGGGTCTATTTAAAATGAAGGTCGACGATAACAACTATTACAGGCTCTCGTTCTTCCCTCGCACCATCAAGGAGTGGAGTGAACTTGAGCCCAGTGTGGCGGAGGCGAAGTCCATCTCCCAGTTCAAAGCAGAGCTGGGACGGGCTTCGCTGCATTGAGCTGCCTCCCTGTCCTTGTACATATGTAAATATGTGTAACACTAGCACCATTGATTTCACTTGTCCTGTCCTTGCACTTGTCTACGTCCATCCCTACCCTACCCTTTGTTTGCACACAGTCACTAATCTGCAAAGCTGCTAATAATCCTCTTCTTAGAGGAATGAGCAGTACCGAAGATGATGATGAACATGTTCTAACCACGCAGTTCTTTCCCCTTTCCCGCCCCAGCGCTGTTCCTGACCGTGGTGTCGGTGTCTGGAGAAGGCTGCTGCGCGCCCAAACAGTGGGAGAGCCTCGTGGGAATCCAGAACACCACTGCTGTGGACGGAATGATCAGTGAGTTGTCTTACAGTAACTTCTCAGACCTTTATTGCCCAAAATACTGATTTTCTTTGCTGAGAAATTATGGTGCCGACTTGTCCTGGGCTTAGTGTCGAGTAGTCTTGAATGTCCAGGGATCAAGTTGTCCTGACACCTATAACATATATGATACAACGGATGACAACAGGTGTATTACAGTTATATGGAACTACTGTAGTTTACCTACCAAAAGTTGCGGTGTTGAGATCGAGATAATCTCCAAGCAGATCCGTCTCGGTGGCAAAAAGACAGTGTCAAATTGTCCAGGCAGTATCCATTAGCCAGAGAAAGTCGGCAGCCACCGACGGTGGGGGTCAGGACAAAAAAAAAAAAACGGCCATATGTAAAAATGTAACAATCATTCTCCCACAACCTCTGCTTGGAGAGTAAGATCGAGACACCAAAGTTGCGGTGTTAAAATTTGTCCCTGTCGGCCACGGTGAAAGATGAACGTTATTTCTTGTTCCACAGAGGTGACCCAGACCTACGCTATGGAGTCCTACGACTTTGACAGGAAGAAGATCGCGATGGTGTTCCCAACGGAGGGATTCAGAATGGTGCAGGACTACGACAAGGTAAATCACATACTAGTATAGATCAGTCCTGAATTCGCAGTTTAGCCAATAAGGCCCGCCACAAAGGCCCGATTTACACGAGAAAAAAATACATGCGTCCTACCAAGATCGACATACGTCGCACGACAACACGTCGCACGACACACGTCGCACGACACACGTCGCACGACACACGTCGCACGACACACGTCGCACGTCGCACGACACACGTCGCACGACACACGACACACGTCGCACGACACACGTCGCACGACACACGTCGCACGACACACGTCGCACGACACACGACACAATTTTAATTGTCTTAGGACAAAAAGTACTGTACGACAAGCCATTGTCAACGATTGGCTATACCATAGCCACGTTCAATCTTATGCCAACATTGTGAATGTCGGAGTGTGTAGTATGGAACGGTCTTTCAAAATATGGAGTTCAACGTCTAAATCTATGTTCTGTCCATGCAGAAAAAGCTGTACATCATTGCTGGAACATACTGTTCCGCCATTCCTTGGCCTTACCCTATGATCAACTGCATACCTGGTACGTATGAACTATGAACCGGCCCTGTTTAGGCATTATATACATATATACCTAGTTACCACGTCCGCACAACGTACTGTTCCTGCCGGTACCGGGATTTTCCACGATTTTCACTGGATGCATGCATTGCATGAAAAGTTGACCAATTTCAGACGGTTTCTTTTCCTACACAACATTTGAAAACTATAGACAGGATTTATCCGTTAATACAATCCACGAATGTGCGATGCTCAGCCCACGCCTGCGAGATGCAACATACACTAAGACCCCGTTCACAGTGAAAAAAAAAACGATCTGGATAAATTTTTACCGAAGGAAAACATATTGTTTTTGCTACGTTTCCTTTTCTTCTTCTCCAAACAGTGACCTCAATGACATGATCCAGACTGTTTACTCTGTTACCATGGTAACTAGTGTTGGGTTACATCATGTTGCAATTTAATAGCAGGACGGATTTAGACTCCTGTCTGACCATATATATGAATGTTTTTTAGTAAGAATTAACAGATCACACAATATGCGAAGGTAAACATTATGCATTTGCTTTGCAAACGTTACCTTTCTAGTTTATATCCCAGCCTTTCTTTACAGAAAACGCCACACTGCTTTTCTCGTATGAGATGGGCGGCTCGGGCGGACTGATGGTGAATCAGTACAACCTGGACGCTTTCCTTCATGACTTCAAGGGGTCGATGCAATTCACCGACAAGTGTATCCCTGTTTCACAGCAACAGTATTTCGGTGGGTGTTTTTAGATCTTTTTATCTGGTCTTTAGGCTTATGGATCAAAATACGCACCACCGATTCGGAACTGGTCACACTATAGCCAAATATAAACCTCAAATAAAGAGATAAAAATGGCTTGGGTACCATCCGATTTGTGACGGCAACCCCGATTTTTTTGTCGGGGTTGGCGTTACAAATTGCACACGGGCTATGAAACTTGGCAGAACGACGTACTCACCTATGCCTCACCTTCGCCAAGAAACTCCTCAACTCTGAATTCAGTGACTGGTTACCCCCATCCCGTAAACAGATATCCGGCAGAAACACACGTAGTGCGAACAAACTGGACACTCCCATATGTAGAACAGCTCGCCACAAAAACTCTGCGATACCTTACATGACAAACTTGCTGAACAAACACTTTAACTGACAATCTGTAAATACCGACGTGACCTCATGAATTGTATTATATATAATAGACTATACAAGTTTTATCATATTTATTGATTTTAAACCGAATTTGATTGTCTACATGTATTTTAACTCCTTAGCGTTTTTAATCTATTTCATTGTAAATACCTGTCAATTCAGACTTATTGTCTGCAAGAAGGTGTGTGAATAAAGTTTCAAAGTTTCAAACAAACTGAAACAATTGGAATTTTGAGAAGTTTAAGAAACGCGTACGTTGATTGGGAATTTAGCAGTACATATCTGGTAGGGTTCAGTCAGACAAAATATATCAACAAGTAAAATATATCATTCTATACACTTTTCTGTTTGTATTTTGTTCAGTAGTCGTTGCCATACGTTGTACACTGTACACTTGTCATGCAATTTAAGTTCTTTCTTTCTATCATCAAGTAAAATTTCTCCATTGCAAACTCAGATTTTTCGATTTGTCATATCCAGTGAGGTTTACGGTGGTTTAGGAAAACGAAAGTTAGTGTGTAGTCTTTCTTTTCATGTACGTGTATACACATATTTAACTACATCTTGCTGTAGTGTTTTTGGTAGTATGATAGAGATATACTAGAGTTTTATTTTAGTTGACCAATGTGTCATGTGTCTCCACTACAGATTCGTATGTGACGATGTTTGGATTCACCAACGTGACTACTGGTATCAAGGACCCGTCAGTGTTTGATGTGCCCAGTCCTCCCTGTCCCATGGACACGGACATAGACAACGTGCTGGTAAGATTGTACATTATCTCAGTGAAAAATGAAGGTATTGTTTGTGTGTGTTTGTGTGTATGTCACAATGTGTGTCCGTACAGTCGAGTGACAACACGTGGGTGCAAGGATTTTTCTAACTAAAGACAATAAAATGTCAGACCCATGGCGTTAGGTCCTTAGGTCATGTTATGTTTACCGAAGGAAAACATATTGTTTTTACTCAGTTTCTTCTTCCTCCTCCTCTTCTGTTCCAAACACTAACCTCTGACCTAGCCAATGACATGATTTGCTGACGTCTGTCACCATGGTGACTGGTGTTGGGTTACATAATTTTGCAATTTCATGGTCTGCCCTACTCCTGTCACCATATACTCGTAGTACATGTATGTGAATGTGTTTGAGTAAGAATTAACAGAGCAGACCATGTCCGAACTTCAAGGTAAACATTATGCATTTGCTTTGCAAATGTTACTTCTCTAGTTGTATTGTCGTATTATGTAATGGACCACTGGAAGAATAGCTTAAGCTAAATGTGGATCTAATAAGAGATTGAAAATCGTGAATAAAACAAGAAATTCACAAAAGCTCATTTTTTTCCACAAAAACTCGTTGTTCAAACTTTCGATCTCTTGTTCAGTTATATTAGCTTGGTGTTGTTGAGTTCAGCTTTAGGCATCATGTAGTGTCTCCAGTTGAATTGAAACAATTTGATGTGCAGTTATGCGTAGTGGTTCGTATAATCACAGATCTGTCCATAAGGACAATGTTCAAATCCTTCTTCAGTGTTTTGTTTTTCTTTTACCTTCAGAAGCCGCTGTTGTTCGAACCTGCCCAGCCCTGACCTGGGAACGAGACTCACCTGTGACGACACTGTCGAGGTCGTACCCAGGGAGCAACACTCAAACATCATTGCTGTAGAAGAAAAGTATTAACGTTATGATTACTAGTAAATTGTCTGATTTCTTGCGAAATGACGTGACTAGATGCGTGAACGTGGCATGCGATAGCCTGAAACATGTAATTACCCACAAACAGCGGATACGTCGATTGTTTAATGTTTAGAAGTTGCCGGTAAAGGAGTTCAAGATATGATGTTGATGGTAAATGTATATGATTCGTTGGAACTTCTCTTAGTAAATCCACCAAATACTTGTGACAACATTGCAAAATAAACTTCACGTAACTGTCTTGAACAATGCCTCTCCTTTGTAATAGTGTTCGCTAACAGCAAAGTCCTTGTAGAAGAAATAAAATTGTGCATGTGATCTCATTGAGTTGTTTGAATTAATTGTTGCAGTAATGGAAGGCACCGCAAGAGGCGTTCGTGCATAGTAACAGTCTCCAGTAGACTCCTTAGACTCAAGTTAGAGTTACCAGTCATATAAGTTGCTGAATAGCAACTGTATCTCGTGTTCTGGATATGACAAATATATTTTGACAACTATATATTAGGAAAGAAGTGGCCCTCTAGCAGTTTTTACCTCCATGAAAAATGGAGGTATTGTTTTTGGCGTGTCTGTCTGTATGTATGTCTGTGTGTGTGTCTGTCTGTCTGTGTGTGTGTCTGTCTGTGTTTCCGCAACTTTGTAGTCAGCATAACTTCAGAACGCCTTTATGGATTGTCATGATATTTGGTATGATGGTAAGTCTTGGAAAGACAAAGGTCAAGGTCAAGTATGGGCCTCCTGGTGGATGACCTTGGTACTGCAGCAGAACTTCCGGTTTTTGTATCTTTTGTCCTGAACAAGCTATGGTCTTGAGTTTTTGGTGACAGATAGCGTATCTTGTCAGGAATAAGTGGCGTAAGTTTAGTCCCCCTAGCAGCTTGTTCTGGAACTGCAGGTTAGTTTCTGGTAAAAACTTTCAAAGCCAATAAGTCCAGATTGGAACAACGTATTTTCATCATTTTTGGTGTGTAGGTACCTGAGAGACAGTTGTACATGATTAAATGCAAATTATGCAAATGAGGACTTAATTTGCATAATTAATGAGGAAATTTTATAAATACAGTGTTTCATATAATGGTACTGCTATACATGTAATCTATTTAATCTGTGGCAGGCGGAACATCAACAGATATAAATTATGCAAATGATAACCTAATTTGCATAATTAATGTGAACATTCTGTGAATCCTTATTGGTGAATGATGGGAATTTTATACCTCGTAACATGTGTAACTTACTTAAAGGTATGCATCGCTATGCATATAATATGTTCATGTAGAGGTATTTGTATAATTAATGAGGACAAAGCAAGCCCATTTTTCATGGAGGTATGAGATCTTGGAACTCTTGTTTCTTATAGACTAGACTGCAAGAGAATAAGTAAAAAGTTGTCGATGGACTCAAGTGTAAGTGCAAGTCCTTGAGTGCTTGCTTTTCGCTGAGGCCGTACGTATCTGTATCTGTATCCTTCATAGCCGGTATAGCCGCCCCTCGGCGTGACACACCAGCTTCGCAGGTACGCGGCGCGGCGGCAGCTGGCTATGTCACACCGAACGATTTGTTACGTAGGATACTCTCCAAGCAGAGGTTGTGGGGGAAAAATCGTTAGCTTTTTATACTATGGCCCGTTTTTTTTTGTCGCTACCCCCACCACCATGGGTCGCGCATGGACCCTCTCTGGCCAATTGAACACTGCCTGGCCAATTCAGTGATACTCTATTTTTGAGCCCCTAGGATCTGCTTGGAGATTAACGTAGGATTCTTCCCCGCAGGTGTCACGTATTCCTTGTGCGAGTTTACTAACTTCTCGCTTCGACCTGAAGGCCACTGACAGCCGGGACAGACAGACCATTGTGAGCGGGAAACACGCGTGCACGGCTAATGCACTACAACACAAACACTTGCCAGGGGACCCTCCGTACCCACACACTGTACAAATAACAGCTTATCGCGCTGTACTGCTTCTGTCATCTCTCAAGGTCATCTTCGTATGGGATATTAAATTTTGAAGGTCATTTTTCGAAACCCATGGGCACTCCTACATGTTGACTATTCCCCCCTGTATCATGTTATACTAGTATTTCGAAATTTTGTCAGGAATTTCAAATGTGTACTATCTGTACAAATCTAAAGTGACTGGTGTCTATGTGAGAGAGATAGCTTGTTGGTGATTGTTTTGTAGAGAGCTGTACCATGCCAGTACTTAACTTTGTATAACAACAACCACACTTTGATACAGGAAGTGTTATTCTATACAGGAAGTACTAGTATTATTGCTAAACGTCTGAAGTTCTGATTTCAATGACGTCACAGGAAGACTTTCGTCGTCCAGTTAAAACCACAAAAGCAAGCGTTACCATGGCAACAAACCACCAGAGACGGTGTTCTCTTTTGGCCAAGTTTATATGAGGTAGATTTAAAACTAGTACATGATTACGTTACAGTATATCATATATACTCTAAAACTGTCGGAAGTTTCAGTCAATGACGAGAACTGAATGTTACTTGTAACACTTCTCTGTTGAACCAAGCAGATCCTAGGGTGGGAAACAACAGTTAATTTCCAAGCAGATCCTAGGATGGCATAAGACAGTATCAAATTGGCCAGGCAGTATCCACTGGATAGAGAGGGTCCAATATGCCGCCCTAGGATCTGCTTGGAGATTACCTTCAGTTTACGGACAGCCGTATTGTCATTAATTACTGTCTGGGTTCCGTAGTTTGCCTTGAAGTGACGGAAGTCCTTGACTAGTCAGACGAGTCAATGCTACCCTTTTTCTACGGCGAGACAGGAGACCAATTGTCAGCAACAGACAATTTCAAAGAGCATATTGAAGAATTCATAAAACAGCCCGAAGCTAGGGACCTTGGCTATTGTTCAAAGAGGAAGTAGTGTCCTAATTGTGGTGATGACACATTTGAGGAACTCGTACACGGTTGTGTTTGTCTCCACCGAACTCGGGAAGAATTCGCCTGAAAACCAGCTCCCTCGCCCCCGTTTCCGAGCAGGAAGTAAGTATTTACCGCGCTATTCGAGTCAGGGAAGGTCGATTTCTTGCTCCGTCGCGTCGAGGATTCATATAGTCTCCACCAGTCAACAACGCGGGGTCAAAAAAAGTGAAACTTAGCCAATAGGGAGAATAATTGACTAGAGGGGAGTTTAGCCAGCAGCGTAGAGTTCATTTTCCCGCGCAGTTAGAGTATAGGAATTTAACCCTCTCACAGACTGACTCTCCTGGCGAACTATTTCCCTTTTTTTGTACCGAATTCTAGGATCCGTACCCCCGTAGGAAGGCCTGGTGGGGGCTAGTGGTAACTTAGTCAGGCTCGGGGTTTGAGTGACAGGCAGACAGGGCGACAGACGAGAGCGGAAGACACAGGAGTCTGTACGGCACAGTTCGTCTTGTCAGGACAGGGAAGAGGCGAGAAGACACCGACCTACGTGTGTGCTGTTAGTGTTTTTTCTCCTTAGTTGCGACGACCTGTACATTACAGGTGATTTGGAGGTACAGCGTGGCGCCGTTCAAGATACGAAGAAGCTCCACAGTGGAACAGGTAAGGTAGAATATGTTAGACTACGTGTAGCTGTATAGTCATTCAACATAGTACCTTCGCTTTTGTATTTCACTACTTGTAATCTCTAATCAGGTGTGTTTGTTTACAGTTTAGGTTCCCTTTTGACGTTTTTAATGCATGTCGTACGTTCCATTGGTAATTTCGCCACAAATTTCTTTCTTGGTCACCTTCAAAAAAAGGAAGTGTCAGTTGAGTTTTTCCTTTTGTCCAAGTTTGTGAGCTTCAGGGTGTCAAAACTACAAGTTGTATTATGAGATGAGAAAAGCTTCCATGTATTCCAGAATCCCCAGTTAAAAATTAAGTTTATTTCCCGAAACACTGTCTGGTTAACTCCATGGTTTAGGCTATCTATATATGTACAGGTAGTACAATGTATTAGTATCTCACAGGCCGCTGCAGTTCGTCTGTCTTCCGCCTGAAGTAACTACAACATGGGGATCCACCACGATTGTGCTCACGGAAGAACTAGAAAGGACATTGAATGGTCTAAAACCATAAAATTGCCTTCCACATAACTTCCCGTCATTTCTCAAAAAGTGTGTGTGTGGAGGGGGGGG
>NW_017803268.1:2526654-2538421 GCF_001625305.1 Branchiostoma belcheri
CCGACGGTGGGGGTACATGGTTTTCTCTCCCGGCCACGGTGAGGTTCAGGCAGCGGTCAGGGGTGCGTGACCGGGTTGTGACCCGCCGGGCAGGTGTCAGGTCGGGCAGACGGTTTCTATTTTGTCCTGATGTTCCGATAACCTATATGGAGTACAGACAAAAATCTACATCTAAACACCACAAGACAGCAGTAACGCTTGAAGAGAAAACATTGCTAAATGTGTTACCCTGAGTAGCCCTTCTTAGTTAACAGTTATGATTGGTTAGTCGGTCAATAGTGATGATTGATGTATTTATGATAGGTAATAAGTATAAATATATTAAATTTGGCTAACAGTGCAGTTTTCTGTCCAAATCATGCAGTTTTCTGTCCAAAATTAGCTATCACTGTCAATATCTTATTACCTTCGCGAAGTTGTCTTTAGGTTTTGATTAGCGTTACTTTTCTTTACTTTTTTTAAACTAAAAGTAGCTAATTTTCTGAATACACACCACACGTAAATCTTACGGGGAGGGGGTCACGTTTTTGTAGTTAAAGTTCTTTGAAGTCTTTGCTACACTAAGTCACTGAACTGTTAATTTAATACTGCCTGCCTCTTCAGTTTGACATGCCCCCATTCACTCACCCTTATCTCGGTTGAGGGTTGTGGGTTGCCTCAGTCGGAGTTTGGGTACGTGGAAGTTCATGTAGCTGATTCTGGGGCAATTGTGGGGGGGGGGGCGTCGCTTAGGAGGAGGAAAAGTGATGGAAAAGACGATGATGATAATGACAATGACAGTTCTAATGGAGTGAGCACAGAGCAATACAGCTAACATAGGACGCCAGAATTCACCGTAACACAAACATACAAACCAATTTCAAATCTAATTCCAATTCCAAATCACTGAGGGTAAACCGTAATAAGGCCACAGCAAGTAAATTTTATGGATGACATCCTCTGCAGATTCCAAATCTAATGCGAGCGGGCGAAAAAAAACAAGGCGAGCCGAAAAAACAAGGTTACTACAATTTAAAATTTTGACTAAATCATTGCACAAATGGTTTTGATTCAATGGGAACATCACATATACACAACCAGCATCACATATCACTGTATCAAAGTAAGAAACAAAACATTAAATCAGAGCCCTTTCTTGTCTCCTCTCTTCATAGCTATCTGCCATCCACGTTCCGGCATGGCAACAGACATCTTTGCCCATTTTCGGCATGTTGACCACTTTTAGAAGGCAACAAAATTTCTTGTTTTTTTTTCCAAAATCAGGCGAAAATGAATGCGCGCGCTGATGTCATCCATAAAAAGTACTTGCTGTGGCCTAATAGTACTTTTAGGAAGTTTGGTGGTAAGAAATAAAGAATATCGCAAGGCATGTCGACTAGTAATAGGTAAGAAACACCTTTCCATAGGTTTGATGTTAGTTGGAACTAACCTGGCTACCAAACCTATTTATTTTACCTGCGCTTTCGTCCTGTCCCGAAATATTTGCGGAAGGGACGAATGAGACTTGGCCGATAAAATAGGTCATGTCCAGACTACGTTACAACGTACATACATGTAGATATTGTTTTTTGGATGGAGGGGGCTCTTGAAAATACCATATTTAGGAAATACACAAGATACACAAGAAGAGTACTTTTACTAGATTTCACATTTGTACTACTGTATGTTGCTTGAACTAAACGTGGTGTAAGAAAAGGCGTCCAATGGTCTGCGTTGGTTTGTGCTCTGCAGACAAGTTCGTGCCGTTTACTAACAGTCGCCCCCATTGGCGCCCTGGCGATGTTTGAGTCTAGGCACCACAGCAGCCGTTTGGACGCCTGGTTTGTTCAACAGTTGGGCAGACTGTCGTTTTGTTGTCCTTCGTCATTCCACTATTGGCACGCGTCATAAAATCGTTGAAAACACGTTATTTGTTCGTAAAATTCATCATGTATATAATACCTAACGAAATGTGACAAAATAAAACACATTTTTTAATCCAGACTTTCAAGGGGAGGGGGTCCAAGACATGTACATTGGCATACATGTACTTCTCCAAGAAGCCAAGATAGGTTTAAGAACACTGAGACAGAACTCAAGGACGAGCTTCATCCTTTTCAGACATTTGAGTGCAAAACCTACAATGTCTAAACATCACACCAGGGCATTCCCGTTTGGACTTATTTCTTAAAAGATCACACAATGCGATATCACAATTCAAGAAACCAACAAGCAACACCTAACGTTACATATAGATCTATCAGTTAGAACTTCTGAGAACCTTATCAACTTGCCTAACAACTGTGTTCCTTTTGTCTGTAAGGTCTAACACCTATAAACAGTTCAGACGGATGGCAAACACGTACAGAGTTTGTTGAGGGAAAGTTTGTTCGGTCGTTATCCAAATAAGGAAGAAACATTTGGCGGGAAATGACGCGCATGTCAAGTCTGTGTTCCATCTTCTCTCTCAGAATCAAAATGGCGTCGGCTGACACAAAACTGGTGTCGTCTGTTTTTCTGTCAGAAATGTTGGCAACCTAGATCCTACAGAGACTTCACGGTCCAAAATGATAGTTTTGAATCGTTTGGCAGCATTCATCAACCAAAACAAGCTTGTGCCGTCTTTCTAAAGTTGATTGAAAGGTTTTCTGACTATTTTTGTTTTTGACACATGCCTCGACTTTCCTTGAAAGCAAGCCAGCATAAATCTGTTAAAAGAGAAAGAAAGTTTATTTTTAGTGTGCTAAGTAAAGCATACCGAGGGAGGTCTTTGTTGAACTCGTGTCAATTTGAAGTCACCTTGTTATTGTCCGAGGGCAGTTTTTCACACTAGCCAAAGGATACAAGACATCATTCTAAAAGTATGTTAACCTTGGACTGGTCCCGTGTGGGCACTGTTCAGGGACATATTGGACTGTTTTGATGTTTGCATTTAAATCTTCTGGCTGTGTTTTCATCACCAGGAACAGGTGCGATACTCGCTGCACTGCGCCAAAAATAACTCGTCTGTTTTTCAAGGTTCATCGGTTTATATAAATGACAGAGAAAGAAGTCTACCGAGCAAACTTTTTGTTACATAATTTCCATTTCATAATTATTATTTCAGTAACAAAACTAGCGGTCGATCTAGCCAAATATTTTGAAGGTAATTCTTAGATATCTCTACCAAATCAAAAGCGAAATGATGATGTTGTTGACAAGGCCACACCAATTTAATTTGTTGGTTCACGGATTCACCCGCTTCATTATCTCGTTCTGATTTGCAGAATCAACTCCAAAATCCTCATATTTTGGCCCCCACAGTTGAAGGAAGTCTCTTCACGTCAGAGTTATTACAGTTGTTTTTCACTGAGTGCAGTGGTTTGATTAATAGTTTGAAATTCATAGCATTTGGCTATCATAGGATGCCTAGAGGTCTGTTTTTTTATTTTTTTTTTGTACGCCCTGTCGCTTCATATTTTTTTTAGAAAAAAATCCGAGAACCAACAAATCAAATTGGTGTGGCCTAATACAATGGATGAGACTATTTGACCTATACGCAAGAAGTTAGATTGGAAGAAAAATTAAAATTACCTAGCTATGCTTAGGCCACACCAAGTAAATTTTATGGATGACGTCCTTTGGAGACCCTAAATCTAATGCGAGAGGGCGAAAAAAAACAAGAAGGGCCCTGAAAAACAAGATGCCTAGATTACAAATATACTAAGAGACGACAAATGTTGGGACACAAATTGAATGAGGTGACACAGTGTAACAAGCAAGAAGTCTTTTATTCATCATCAAAACAGCAATAAATCAGGTGGAACAGCAGTTGTCGTCCTGTCCTGATTTCTATTATTGGCAGGATGGTCCTGTCAATAGACACTTTCTTTCGGCGTTACGGGTTTCACGTCAATCTGACAATTTGCGTCACTGTCGTCACTCTTTGGTCATAGTTACAGGAAGCGGAATTTCTTTTTTTTTTCTAGGAACAGGCCATTATCAATGCGCGCGCGGACGTCATCCATAAAATTTACTTGGTGTGGCCCTACATTGTATGCTAGAGGTAACGGCTGGGTGCATATACTAGTGTTTAGACGGAATTTGTTTATAAAGGCACAGAAGGAAATGACCTTGACGTTGTTTTTGGCCTTCGAAGATTAGAAGTGAAGAAAAGTCGAGGGAGGCTGTTCTGTTGAGAGGTTGAGAAGGAACAGAGAAATTGTCGGAATTAGAACCAGTCTCAGATCATTACAACATCCGCCGTGACTTGGCAAGACGTTACCTCTGGAACTCAACCCGAGCAAATGTGTGTTACGCAAACTCCTTATTAGTGTTGGCTAACTTCTTTGGCAAAGTATTCAGCCTATTTGGCCAATTTCTACCATTCTTCCAGCAACACTTGATGACCTGTGTTTTAGAAAGTGGCATGGTTAGTCAGAGTTGGTTATTTCTATAAATTTGTTAGACCTTAGTTGTAGTAGACCATACGAAAGTCCCTGTATTTTTGTCGAGCCAATAACTTGAGAATCTGTATAAACTGAGTAACCGTAAAACTTAAGCGTATGATTATGAATTTCAAAGTACGTGTATTCGTGCTATATTTGTGTTTCTCTTCCGTGTGAGTAGGTAGACCTTGCCCCCTGTTCCGTCCTAAAGAATAGGAGGAGCGTCAAACTGTTCTCTCCAGCAGACCAACTCCCCTAGCAGGCTATCTCTCTATTTGGTCGATTTCTATTCTTTCCATTCGCCTCCCGAAGCCTGGTAGAGGCTAAAGAATTCTTACTCTATCTTCTGATGACTCAGACACAGAACATGGCCGCAGTAGGAGGTAAGTGACATTGCCCGTTGCCCTCCTACGCAAAAACGCTATCGTCTGCCATGGATTTGAGTGAAGAAAACCACACCGTCTGTCGAGCTGACGCCCAGACTGGTACCGGAGACAAACATACAACTCCTGGGTTAAAACTAGCCTTCATAGCATGCCAAAAACTGGGGTTTTGGGGGTCTTCAGGGTCTTTGGGAGCTTTTATGTGCTATTTTCTGATTGCATATAGACAACATAGCCGGCCTGGTTGAATTACCCCTGTTTTTAGAACTGGGCTAATCAGAAAACAGCCGAAGACAACCAAACCCCCAGTTCCGTAAGCCTGCTGCGGAGGCTAAAACGGTTCAACAGAAAGGAGACGTGGGAAAAAAAACGCCTACGGAAAGGGCTTTAAAAGGTTTTGAGTCATTGGAACACGTGTAAAAACAAGAAGCAATTTAAGCAAGTAGAATGACATATGGGCCCCAAAACAGAATCTGAATGCCGTCACCAAAATGAAAAAAATTCAAAATAGAGAAAAATTCAAAATGATAGCTTGAAAAAAGTTGGACACAGCAAAAACGTCTGGAGTCAGTGAACTATAAAACACATGGAAGGCGTTACGATTTCAGTTTGTTTAGTTTTAAGCCTTGTCTCGAATTCGGAAAGATAATCAGCTGAATGTCATCAGAAGATTTGGTCGGGCCCGGAGGGGGATATTTTTACTGAAAACATCAGATCTTGTTTACGGTTAGGTAAACAACACGGACGAGGACATTAACCCTTGACCTTCGTGAGAGATGTTGTCAATTACAGAGTACAGAAAGGTTTGATGGGAGACATGGCAAGGCAGAGGGGCGGGTTCATTAGCGTCTACCAGGCTTTGGGGGGAGGCTGGAAAGAGTAGAAATCGGTCAAACAGAGAGATAGCTTGCCAGGGGATTTGGTCCGCTAGAGAGTTCGGGTGCGGCAAACTGTACTCTCTAGCGGACCAACTCCCCTGGCATGTTGTCCCTCTATCTATTTGGCCGATGTCTACTTTTTCCAGCCGCCTCCCGAAGCCTGGTATAGAGGCTACGAATTCATCACCAAACAGGTAGCCAACACAGTATCTAATACTAGAGTTCCACGATCTCATACCTTCGCCAAGTGATGTTAACCTTTTTTGAATGATGACGACTTCTAAGTGTTTTTCATTGATTATGAAAACAAAGATCCCTATTTGCATCAATATATCTGTTGATCATATTCTCCACCTAATGACAGTCTTATCTTATGAAAGAGGGTCATTCTAGAATTTCCTCATAAATTATGCAAATGAGATCCGGATTTGAATAAGTTATGTTTAGTGATGTTCAACTTCACTATCTAATTGCCTACCGAAACAAGTACTCTCCAAGCTTGGGTTAGGCCCGTTTCGAGTTTTTTTAGCCGCATACCCAAAGAAAGATATCGATAGTGAAAGATTTCATCAAATGCCCTATACAAAGCACTTTTGTATCGTTACAATGTCATCACTTATAATATCTTACGGGTTTAGATTTGCGGCTGATTTCTGTGTAGGTCAGATCGCTGCTCGTCTATCCCACTCACCCATAGCTAACGGTTTGTCCCTAGTCGAGGTTAACCGTTAACAGTCCCGGTGGGGTCCCTGCGTATGAGGTCATCAATCCACACCTAACAGCTGACCACAGTCCGCAAACTCAACTCACTGTGCACCAAGGACAGAAGGTCATTTCAAACATGGGGGGATCCGCTGTCCAGGCATTCTGTTTTATCTGAAGTTCAAAGTCGCCCTTTCTGCTTCTAGGATATTCATGTACAGATGGTACTTCCATAACTGATATACTGATACGGGCACATGTGGATATCCCATACCCTGTTATGGCTTCTGCAGAGGAAGGAGATACGGATATCCTGGGGTAGTGTACTTTGCAGAGGTACGAGTTTACTTTTTTGCAAGTCCTTGACTCACACAGCTGTATTTCTTAACCACTGCTTCGCGTTATGGTAGGATTTTAAGGCATTTGCTGTTTATATTTTCAAAAAGCATTGGAGTGTAGCTTTTGGCAAATTTAACATTGGCGTTGGTGGGATGACCATCAAGACCTTTAAGTTTTACTTTTAATAAAAAAGCTAGTGCTAGCTGGGTAGAAACGATCAGTTTTAGTTAAATCTTTCTTATCATATTTTACAGTCTACAATAGTTTTATACATGATTGATACACAACTAGGTTAGGGATTGTAGCTGGACTATTTTTAGACTCGGTGTGATGATATTATGAACGTGCCGGGATGCCTAAACTAGTATCCAGTCTATCGTGGTTAGGGCAGGCTGTCTTCGGGGCTCCTATAGTTTTCCCCCGTCCAGCTCAACAGACCGCCCGGTAGGAGTTGATGAACTCCCGTCGACCAAAACCTACCGGGGAACCTAGCTGAGTCGGGCGGGGAAGAGCTCCTGCAGCCCCGATGAGATCCCGCCCTAACAGCGATAGACTGGACACCAGGCTACGGGATGCCGGGACGTGATGCCGGCGGGATGCCGACAATATGAGTACAGCGGGAGGCGTTGTGTCGGGGACAGGGGGAGGGGGGCAGGGGCGTGCCTGGCATGCGGCATGGTGGATGGAGTTACAGGTGTATGTGTGGTAATCTCCAAGCAGATCTTAGGGTGGCAAAAGACAGTATCAAATTGGTTTGGGTTTTTGGGGTACTAGTATTTTTAGCGTGTTTTTAGGCTTTTTATCGGGTTTCTCTTTTTTTTGCACTGGAATTTTTCTTTCACCCAACCCAACAAAAGTGCAAAAAAGATACCACGATAAAAAAAGCCTAAAACACGCTAAAATACCCCAAAACCCAAACCTCTGCTTGGAGAGTACCAAGCAGATCTTAGGGTGGCAAAAGCAGTATCAAATTGGCCAGGCAGTATCCATTAGCCAGAGATGGTCTAGTATACGCCTGTCCAATTTGATACTGTCTTTTGCCACCCTAGGATCTGCTTGGAAATTATATCTGTGGTCATACGTACGTCGCGTCTAGCTTGAATTATTGCATAATTAAGGCCCTTTAATGGCTCAATTCAAGGATAGGGCGAATTGTAAGTATCTGATAACCATCGTGTTTTTAACGCACTGAAGCCTCTCTGTGTGATTAATGTGATTGATATGACAATTATTGCTTCTGATAATTTCAAAACAAAGATGACGATCAAATTTTACATCCCTATATACCAATGCGAACTTTAGTAGCCTGGTTACCAGACCTATTTTAGCCCCCAAGTCTTTATCCGCAATAAGACCCGAGAGCTAGTCTGGTAACCAGGCTATGCTTTAGTGCATAGCCACCCGTTTGGGGACAAGATAAACATAACATTGCCTTACTACAACAGCCAAGAAAAGCGCAGGGAGCTCAAGTACACCCGTGCAGGCTTCTTGTGTAAGCGTTTGTGGACGGGAAATTATTGCTTTTGGCTGCGCTCCCGACTCGCACCATTTATACAGGCAGCTTGGATGCGATCATCGCGGCTTTTAGAGATAACACAACACGAGGGGCGGTGGGGGTCACAGAACCACGTCTCAACACAGCCAGGAACCTGAAAATTAACGTTTGTACACAAACAGGGCTTAAAGCCTTGGACAGGACATAGCCGAACGTTAGAAAGCGTGCAACAGTCAGGGCTGGTCCATATTAAATGTAAGGAAGGGTGCTTGGGAAAAGATTTCCGAAGGAAAGTTTCGGGGAGGCAAAAAATGATGTGAAAAGATTAGTAGTGTGCTCTAGAGAAATAAATTTAAGACTAGAAAGGTAACATTTGCAAAGCAAATATATAATGTTTACCTTCGCATACGTTCTGCTCTGTTAATTCTTACTCAGACACATTCATACGACATGTATATGGGCAGACAGGAGTCTAAATCCTTCCTGCTATAAAATTGCAACATTATGTAACCCAACACCAGTTACCATGGTCACAGTCGTCTGCTTCAGGTCATTGACCTCTTCGGTTTGGAGAAGAAGAGGAAGAAGAAGAAACGTAGCAAAAACAATGTTTTTCTTCGGTAAACATAATTAACTGTTTGAGAGATTACCAGACGGCGTTTCCCTTGAGTTTTAAAATGGACGTGCCCTGGCAGTGGGTTGTTTTGGCTCGGGTCCGAAAGTGCTTCGGGCGCCGGTGTCACTTGACTCGGCTCTCTTCGGGTCATCGCCGACGAGGGACGAGGGCACGGCTCGGTTGTGTAATGATTGGTACATTCCGTGTCGCAGCTTTCCGAGCAAAAGTTGAAGAAAATGAGACCAGCTTTATATTGTTTCGTAAGGACCTGTTAGCCTGTACCAGGCTTCAGAGGCGTCTAGAAAGAGTAGAAATTAGCCGAATAGACAATGTCAGGGAACTAAGTCTATAATTTCTGCTCTTTTCAGTCGCCTCTGAAGCAAGGTAGATGCTAAAGGACTTTGCGTATTTTTCTTGCAATTGACAAGAGACAATGCAGAAAAATGACGATCCGCCGTATGTACAAGTTACGATGTGCAGGGACGTTATTCAATATTATGTTTTGCATGTTGTGTCTTCATTTTCCTACAACGCGTGGGGCAAGGACGACACAAAACGATCTGTTTTGGCAACAGACATTGAGGTGTCACCAGCGAACACCACCGGAAGCGAAAAGAACCCCGCAAATAAGTCTTAAGTAACTTTTGTAACAATCCTTCAAGACATCCGTATGACGTCATCATACACGCGCGGCTCTTTGAAAATACTCTTCTCGTGACGTCATTGTTTTTGTGGCTCAAATCGCGCATGCGCAGTGCGGGAGATCCGTAAGGTTTCTTCAAGAAGCTTCCTGTTTACTTGAAGGAACACACGACACCGGTGTGACGTCTTTACTTAAGGACACCTTAACCCTGCTCAGTTTCCTAGCGTTTGATCCTGGCCACATTCCATGTAAGGAGTACACGGAACCGTAGTACTTGGTGCGAGACGATTTTGGCATGGCAGTCTTAAGCTTCGGTCGCAACCCGACGTACGTGCTTCAACGTGCTGCCTTACGGTAAAGTTGCAATCGCACAGAGATCGTACGTTGTAAGCACGTACAACTCACTTACCACTTGCGCAACGTACGATGCACGCAACCGCTCACGGCCAGACGTGGCGTGCAGACCACACTCTTACACCTTGCGAAACCGTGCGAGTGACGTGCGTCGATGCTACTCCTTCCCCACGTTTTCAGAAAAAACGTAGCAGACGTAGGATCCCAAAAAAACGTACGGACAAAAAGCACGTACGGTGGGTTGTGACCGAGGCTTAACTGTAACGCGTAGGCTACACTGAGTTTGGCTAGCCTCTACCAGGCTTTCCTACGGGGGTACAGGTTGTAGAATACGGCAAAAAAGGGCCAACCGCCGAACTCTATGATGGCCAAACTTCCCTGGCCATTTATCATCCCTATTTGCCAAAATTTTACTGTTTTTGAACCAGTACTAGTGTTGTTAGTCTGGTGCAGACCAAAGTTTGGCCACCCTATAGAGTTGATTTTTCCCTTGGAAATACCTTTAGGCTCACTCCTCTGGTCAATTACTGATTCTCCTTAGGAAGGCCTGGTCGAGGCTATATTCTACTAGCTTTAAAAGTAGACTCCTATATATTTGGATTTCAACAATATAAGGTTATGTTATGATCTGTTTTATATAGTCATCCAAACTTTCGATGTCAAAAATGAACCGTACAAAGTTTGAATAGGATACTGATGGTTTGTCTGTAGTAGTACAGTATCTATTACACGGAGGAGACTACAGTATACTAACCTCAAAAGTAGCTATAGACCCCTGGGGTGATGGGTTTTAACAATATAGGACTATGTTATGGCCTGTTTTATGTCAGATGCTTTCTTGAAACAAAAAGCCACTTTCTAAACTGTACACAGTTTGAGTAGGATAAGGTCTGTAGTACGGTATACGTACCTATTACGTGGAGGAGGCTACAGTTGGTTTTAACAATATTGGGTTAGGCCACAGCAAGTTAAGTTTATGGATGACATCCTCCGCAGACTCCAAATCTAATGCGAGCGGGCGAAAAAAAACAAGGCGGGCCGAAAAAAACAAGGTTCCTACATTTTAAAATTTTGACTCAATCATGGTACAAATGGTTTTCATTCAGTGGGAACATCACATATACACAGCCAACATCACACATCACTGCATCAAAGTAAGAAAAACACATTAAATCAGATACTTTTCTTCTCTCCTCTCTTCATATCTGCCATCCACGCTCCGGCATGGCAACAGACATCTTTGCCCATTTTCGGCATGTTGACCACTGTCAGAAGGCAACAAAATTTCTTGTTTTTTTTTTCAAAATCAGGCGAAAATTAATGCGCGCCCTGATGTCATCCATAAAAATTACTTGCTGTGGCCTTATGTTATGACCTGTTTTGTGTCGTCCAAACTTTCGAGTTTGAGTAGGATAAGATGGGTTGTCTGTAGTACGGTATCTATTACGTGGGTCTTAGCAGTTTTCGTCATGTCTACCCGCCCGCCTGGCCTATGTATGTCATCACCCGTGCGCAGATGCGCCATGTTTACGCTAACTGAAGAGTTGAACTTGGACGGGACGCTAACTTCAGTCCGAGGACAACAGAGGCAGGGATTTTTTTTGGTGAGAGGGATAAAATTGGCTCCACAGGTCTAAAACCATTATTTCTATAACCTATAAAAGATAATAATAGTGTTTTTGTTATCTCCAAATAGATGTGTGATTTTGAACGCTTTTGCTGTGCTCTAGAATATATGAAACCCACTACCAGGCTTCGGAAGGAGACTGGAAAGAGTAAAAATCGGCCAAATAGAGTGATAGCATGCCAGGATAGTTTGCAGGCAAAATGTACTCTCTAGCAGACCAACTCCCTCGGCATGTTATCTCTCTATTTGACCGATTTCTACTCTTTCCAGCGACCTCCCGAAGCCTGGTAGAGGTTCCCAAGGTTTCTAGCGAAAGCGAGGCAC
>NW_017803268.1:2538479-2565131 GCF_001625305.1 Branchiostoma belcheri
CATAGCACACTGGACACAAATATCTCAGTGAGCCTGGCTCACTGAGATATTTGTGTCCAGTGTGCTATGGGTCTGGAACCCAGGCTATGTTCGTCAGAGTGGTTGTCTGACATTCCATCGCCGCAGTGGAGGTCACACAGCTGACCTCTGCCACACTCCCCGCCTGTCCGCTTAACGGGAGACATGATCTCACTCTGTGTACTTGACAAATTTAACCCCTCATTTCCTCCAAACTCCACAAATAGATCAGTTCGTCACTTTTTGGTTCATCAAAATTCTTTTAGTGTGAATGTGTGACTGTTTGTTGATGTGTATCTGTGTAAATGGACGTTGTTTTGAATTATTTTGATCGTGATGTTTATTCCTCCCGTTAACAGGAGGCACCCGTCACTTGCTCAGTTTCCAGCGGGACGGCCGTGGCGACCGGCCGCGGTATTTGTACAATTGTTCCTCCCTCTACCGTTCACCAAGGCTGACGGGGTCTAGGATTGTACAGGCGTGTTGACAACGCTGAAAAGTCGCCTTCCTGTGGTGCAGAAAGACTTAGGAGGAACGCTGGGCGTCTTCGAGACAGGAAAAACACACAAGAAACTTGAGCGTTGGGGTAGCGGAGCACAAGCGATGACTGGACCGTATTACACACGAGTTATCGGAGAGAGGTGATATGCGATGCTATGCAAGCCCTCGCTCGGAGACAAGTCATTGGGAAATTATAACCGTCAACATGGTGCTGGATTTTCTGTGGGATACCGACGTTACCAAATCTAGAAGGGTACAAGAAATAAGGACAACTGAGAGCGTGTGAGAGTTTGTGTTTTCAAGAATTTGTTCACGGACTGAAAAATCATCAAGCGTTACTTGGAGACAAAAAATGGGCGATTTGACAGTGGTGGAAGTGTACGAAGCAGGAGGTTGTAGTATGGACTTCACGGATCACGATGTGCTGCAAATAGAGAGTGCGTTTCGCAGCTACAAGACAGAGGTGTACGTGTGCGCTGGACTCGCCAATCTATACTTTGCCAGCGTCCAAGACATGGCCGACATGCAGGTATGTAAAGTCTTCACTGTCTACTGATAGCAAGGCTTGAAAAAACATGGTAAAAAGATAATAAATTCTACAAAATTATGCTGCCAAGATTTACAATAGTAACGTTTCGCATTGGCTGTAAAATGATGAGATATTTGCTTGTTTTGTTTTCGTGTCGCGATAGGCTAAATTACAGTGTTGAGACAGTTACTCGATTTGAATGGCATTTGGGTATGCTGGCCGCAACGGGCGGTATATGGTATACATGGTATCGGTAACGTATGTACAAGATATCAACTAACATTTGTGGTTTTGTGTGCGTTTTGTAGCATCTTTTCAGAAATGCGAATAAACAAATTATGAGCCAGAGTACTACGGGACGTATTGATAGATACGTGTTAGATGGACATGTGTTAAAGATGACAGTTTGGAACTGTTCAGTAGTACTTACAATGCGGCCAGGCATTCTATGGTCTGTCGGACATGTAAAGTATGTTGGACGGTTGTATGTCTCTGTCATTCGTGCGGGGGACCAGACAGGTCGATCGGGGTACAAACCTACAAACCGTGCGCATGGATTAGTCCATAAGGGTACTTACCCACTTTTAGAGGGGTCTCGTGTTTCGGGGATAGGTTTCAGAACTGCTGTGAAGTGCACGGTCAAGTGTGACCGTAAGAGGCTGTGTAGAGGGGTGTTTGTGTGACTTTCTGTACACCGTAGGCGTATGACTGTTGCAGGGCCTACACAGGATATCTTTACGGCCTAAAGAGCCATCAAGCCCCAAAGAAACTTTGTGTTGCTCACGGTCTACCTCGGGAGGGCAGGCAAGTTTCCTTGGGGGCATGTTAGCCCTGGAGCCGAGGAGCTGTCCTGTGTAGGCCCTCAGACAACAGTCGTGGGGTAAGCCTGTTGTCAGGGCCTACACAGGCCAGCTTCTCGGCCTAAAGAGCCAACAAGCCCCAAGGAAACTTTGCGTAGCTCACGGTCTTCCTCAGGGGGACAGGCAAGTTTTCCTGGGGACATGTTAGCCCTGGAGCCGAGGAGCTGTCCTGTGTAGGCCCTCAGACAGACAACAGTCGTGGGGTCTATCTAATCTGCACGCGTGCTGTTGTGTATGGATTGGTCACGCGGGTGTACACATGTTGCACTGGGGATTGAGTTCACGGGGCTGATCGATGTGTGAGGCTATCAGTGTTAACCCTCACGGGGGAGGGGGTTGTGACATTTACAGTTTTTACCGAACGCTTGTTTTTTTTCGAAATCGCCAAACATTGTCTTCTAGAAGGGCTAGAAAAGATAGTAGGGAGCTAGTATATATAGGAAAACGTATACACACGTACATAGATAGATAGAAGACCATAGAGAAAAAAGATAGCTTTTGAAGCAACACAAAATACTGTGCGCTAAGTCATGCAAATCTTGCCTTAGCTCCTCTTCCATCACTTCAGTAAATTGTAAGTACCAAAAAACATCATTTTTGCCCCTTCCTATTGTCATGGAATCGTGAAGTTTGCCTTTGTCGTTATCATAGTCGTTAGGAATACCGCGTCACGCCTGTGTCATTAAAACTGACCCCTAACGTTGTATATTGTGGTAAGGCCACACCAAGTAAATTCTATGGATGACGTCTTTTGGAGACCCTAAATCTAATGCGAGAGGGCGAAAAAACAAACAAGAAGGGCCCTAAAACAAGATTAGATTAGAAATATACTAAGAGACGACAAATGTTAGGGCACAAATTGAATGAGGTGACACAGTGTAACAAGCAAGAAGTCTTTTATTCATCATCAAAACAGCAATAAATCAGGTGGAACAGCAGTTGTCGTCCTGTCATGTTTCTTTCATCACATTTTTGCAGGCCTGCAGAAGTACTCTTTACCTATTTCGCGTTACGGGTTTCACGTCAATCTAACGATTTGCGGCACTGTTGTGACTCTTTGGTCATAGTTACAGGAAGCGGAATTTCTTGTTTTTTTTCTAGGAACAGGCCAAAATCAATGCGCGCGCGGACGTCATCCATAAAATTTACTTGGTGTGGCCTAACCCAAGACGGCCTTGTACATATCCCCTGCCTGTGGACCCAAACACCCGTCATATATACTTCAGGCCACGGGAAATACTCAACATCAATCAGTTGTCAGAGTGTGCTAAATACACTGGTTTGCTGTACTCCAAACGATCGTTTAATAGTCTAGATAACACAGTGCATACATATACACATAAGGATGAAAAACATTTTAATATTTCCTATGAAGCAGGTTTGAACTGTAATTTCTAATACAAGAAATTGGACTGTACAATTACAAACCGAAAATTTGTGTAAGTTTAATTTCTTATTTTGGAAGTTACAGTTTAAACTTTCTTCATAATGACTTATACAAACACAGGTGAACTTTTAAGATGAGGAAGAATTACTATCTGTAGTTATTACATTGATAACTTGAGCGTGTTATGTTATGAAGGGTATGTATGTTAGCTAAAACTGGCTTTAGTTTTCTCAGTCTTTTATCTATTTGTAGTGTATGTGTATTATTTGAATTATTGTAATTTGGTTTTCTTTTTCTCCTTCTGGGGTGAAGAGAAGTCGTTAAACTTTACTGTAGTGTATATATTTTTTAAGTTGTTTATGAAAATTAGATATTAAATCTTCCGTTGCCATGCATTTTCCCCAGGGTTGGAAGTACCACTCGACAGGAATTCCCACCGTGGTGTTCGACACGGGCGACTGTCCACGCCGTAAGCGGAAGCTGAGAATCCTCCTGGCCGAGAGAGGCACCGGCTTCATCCTCTGGCAGGACTGCGTGGACAACTACACCAACTACAAGGCCCCGGACAAGGGTTTCCACACCATGATGGTGTCCACGGATCGCAGAAAACTGGCGGGCTTCAGTTTTGACGACGAGCAGGCCGCGTCGGACTTCCTACGGACAATCTGGACGCTCACGACCAACCCGGACGTGGTCAGCCCCATGAGGACCAGAGAGAAGAAGCACCGAAAGAAGGAGGGAGGGAAGGTCAAGTTCAAACTGCCCAAGAAATGCGATATCTCGCAGCCATGTTGTTTCCAGCATATCATCGCGGTGGAGGAGAAGGATCGTGACGTCATCCCCAGCCTAGGGAGGCTCTGTCCCAGGCCCCCGTTCAAGCATGCGCAGAAAGCGACGTCAGACGACAATTCTGCGTCCGATACTTGCGACAAAGACAGTTCTAGTTACTCGTATTAACTTTACAGTAGCCAAACAAAAATGGTACCAGGCAATATACCAAAGATCAATACTAAAGTAGGCAGGACCGTAACGGTTGAAAGACCACAGGCCTATTCATCAACTCCAAATGTCAAGAACTTCAACAGCTTTTTAGCTGGAAGACTATAATAGTATAAAAGCAGCGGTGGTCCTAAAAGGACAGGTTTCCGCAATGTAGCCGATTGCTGGCCAATCGGAGATCGCGTAGCTGTCGCTTTGGTGACAGACGCCGCCATGACAGCTGAGGTGGCGGGAAAAAAGCTGCAGACGATAATTTCATAGAGCTGACTAAAAAAATAATTTTCATTGAGGCTTTTGTATGCCAGGGCCTTCTCACGGGAAAGGACCGCAAGAAAAGAGCCGGGGGAAATGTGGGAACCATCTACAGCCCCCCGCAGACGACATCTGTATATTTGTGAGTGTGGGGCGCTGATGGCGGGAACATCTGCAGACGATATTCAGGACATTTTCAGACGACATCTTGACTGGAACCACCTTACGCAAATCTGGACTGCTAGACTACATCTGTGAGGATTTTTCGCAGGCGAGAATCACTCCACTCAGTGCAAATTGTGTGTCAAAATAACTGTTGTTTCCCACGGCGAAAAAGAAAGGAAAGGACTGCGTCCAATGAAAACAAACGTTAGCGTTATGTGGGAATGTTTAAGCGGTGTGATCAACATATTATGGGGTTGCCAGCGCTGGGAGAGAAATACAGGCGGTTGTTTTGGGTCGTTTCCAAGTAATATATTGTCTTAAGATTTCATCAAGGAAGGAATGAAGGAACACACGGTCTACTGAGTTTCGTTTGCGAAAACCAGATTACCCACAATCCATCACTCGGCACCTGTTGTTTTGCTGGGGATGCTCAGCTTCCCTCAAGTACACATGATATAAAGTCGACTCGAGTCTAGTCATTATTTGTCTTTTCTTCTTGTCTGAGGACCGTTCAAAGTTGTCCAAAATATGTCCTTAACAAAATTTCCTCGTAACTGTGCAAAAATAAATTCCTACAAGTTATAGAAAAACTTAGTTTGCCGCTTAGGAAACCGCGTTCAGGTAAATACAATCTACAGACGTAACTGGTTTATATGGCAAATGAAGACGTTTTGTTTTGGATGTTCTGGAGAGTTTTGGACGGTCCCTGTACTTGTTTATGCGGTGGAAGTAAATGGAAAATGAAGAGCTTTTGTTTGGGAAGTTTTGGAGAGTTTTGGACGGTCCCTGTACTTGTTTATGCACTGGAAGTAAATGGCAAATGAAGAAGTTTTGTTTGGGATGTTCTGGAGAGTTTTGGACGGTCCCTGTACTTGTTTATGCGGTGGAAGGTTGAGTGAGGGGTGTGGGGTTTCTCCGCTTGTGTTCTAAGCGCTGATAATCAGCTCTTAGAGCTGGAACGCCGACAATGTGGCCTTTCATGGCGGCCTGCCCACGCTAGAAGGCAGAGAGCCCACTCCACGGGAACAGGGTAGGGAGCGACCACGAAACCATGGGAACAAAGTGTTGTAGAGAGAGCTTTCGATTATTTCATAGTTATACGACATATCAAAAAGGGCATGAAGAACAGAAACGTATCGACGACTTGGGGTTAGCCTCTACCAGGCTTCAGAAGCGGCTGGAAAGAGTAGAGATTGGCCAAATATACAGATAACATGCCAGGGGATTTGGTACGCTGTAGGAGTACATTTGCCGCACTACAAGGTCCAAATGTACTCCTCAGTAGGAACCAACTCCCCTGGCATGTTATCTGGCTATTCGGCCAATACCCACTCTTTCCAGTCGCTTCCTGAAGCCTGGAAGAGGCTAGGATTACGACAGATTGGCCAATCAAAAATATTACCCCTACAGTTATTACTGGTCCATCCCTTTGAAACAGAAATAATACTGACTTGATTTACATTTGCACACAACAGTGTTTCCTATTAATTTCCTCCAGGAAAAAAATGTCTGACAAGTTCATTAATGTCCTTGATATAATGCATGCCTGGTTTTCTTTGCCTGTAGTTTATGTGAAAGTTCACTAGACAAGCCGACCGGTCTTAATATTTTTCTTTTATGGTGGAAAACGAAAGCTGTGGCCCAGGAACATTGAGTTTCAGTACGATATGAAGACTTTTTCCCCACAAGGGTAAAATTGTCCGGATCGAGCCGAATTGGTTCGCTTTGAACCGGATTGAGCCGGCTTCGAACTGGATCGAGCCGGATCAAAGCGAATCAAATCGGCTCGATCCGGACAATTTTACCCTGGTGGGAATGGGGCCTTTCTGTGGTAAATTTCAAAGTCAAAGCTACAAACTAGCCAAAACAGGATGGCGGTTTTTTTGGGAAGTGTTAGTCATCATGAAGGCTGTTTTTTGTGGTTGGTGACAGAGAAAAGTTACCATGAGAAGTTTTGGCAACGCCTCAACATTCCGCTGTCTGACTTGACTCATTTCATGGGAAAATATTTGCAAAATATTTTTCATTTGTTAGAAACGCGCCAACAAGGTAAAGGGGCAATAATGTGAGTGTGAAAACTAGCAACAATAAACGTCTATTATCGGAAAATTAGCAGAAAAATCGTTTAACGAAAAATATCTTATTTTATACTAATAATTGCTGTTATACGTAACGTTAGAGGGTCCCCTACCCTAATATTATCTGATTTTAGTTTTCTGAAAGTGTCCCCCTTCTACGCACGCCTGCCCCCTCTATATACCATTGACAAGTGCACAGTCAATGGATACTTCACTATCAAGATAGATTCGATATCCTGCTCCGTTGGGGACATTTTAGGGTCAACCACCAGGCCTTGATAACAACTCTAAATCAAACCTGTTATCAAATGTTATTCCATACCATAAAACGACTGGATAAAAGGCATATACATAGTATAATTTGTAACCCATGGGAAAAACATATTGCTGAAAGTATACCCTTGGTGGAATGAATCCCTTCATAATAAAAGAGTTATAATCATATTACAGTGAAGGCATTTTCCGTCGCCCTCCCCCAGTGGTGATGTTATATCAATCAGGACCTCCCCAAAGATAACAACTGTGCATTAATGTCTCTCTATAAACTAATAACGGGTGCTGAAAACTCGATATCGGACGGGCGGTCGTCAATTTCGGGATCTGATGTCAACCGTTCTCCTATAAAGGCATCCAATATATGCGATTTCAGGGCAGCAAAACTGGAAATATTGTGAATAAGGCAATCTTTGTGATATTGACACGTACTGCTTCGCATTAGCACATTTGAATCAGTATTTCATACTTAGGGCTTTTAAAACTGCAGAAACAAGCCCCAAGATGAGTCCTTTATTTTCTGGGTGGTACCCCCTTAAAAATCAGCCCAGGGCCCTTCCAGAGACCATTTTCCGTCAGAATTTTTGTAATTTTTGCCCCATGAGGGTCAATATACATTGGAATTGTGTTGTTTCAACTATATGACTAGAATATTGGCTTTGAAAATGGGGTTTCCAATCCCTAAAAACTGCACGGGATGCCTGAGCAGGTTTTCTCACACGTAATAAACGAGAAGCAGCTGAATAAAGTTAACTCAAAATAGTCGCCAGTCCCCAGAGGGATATGGACACTACATAAGCGAACGTAGCCACAACTGGAAAAAGCTAGCATCCAATTCGTTACACTATACAAATATAAAAAAAAAATACTAGTATGCATAGTTGTACATGTAAGAACCTGTTCTTTAGTATTTTACATTTGCTTTCATTATATGTCGAAGTCATGAATTTTCAACGTGTACCTAAATATCGATAATTATACGCTATTACCGTACATAAACTAAACAACACAAAGTACATGGGGTACGGAAATAGCGTATAAAATATATATACTGGCAATTCGCGTCACAGACAAACTTTTGTTCGAATACGTATGCCTATCTGTATTTGGACTATTCCATTCTAGATGATGAGGAGGGGGCATTTGGACCACTTTTTATCCCCTCACTCCCCGGGATCTTTTTACTGTACAAACCCCAATAACAGGGAGAGAGTGTGTGTTGAGAAAAAGCTGACAGCTAGCCGGGCGCTCTTGTGTAGGTGTTTGACAACACTAACCAGGATCTAGGAGCCGGGGTTAGTGTCCCTGTACACTGCCCAGACTTATAGAATTGGGGGTTTGATGGTTTTCGGTACTAGGTTTTCGGCTGTTTTCTGATTAGCCCAGTTCTAAAACGGGGGTAATTCAACCAGGCCGGCTATGTTGTCTATATGCAATCAGAAAATAGCACATATAAGCTTCCAAAGACCCTGAAGACCCCCCAAACCCCCAGTTTTTGGCATGTTATGGAGGCTAGGTGTCTCTGTATACTGTACAGACACGGCGTCCGTCACACGTCATCCTCTCTATCTGATACCCGCAAACTACAACAGCTGCGACCGGGACCCGCGACCCGGGCTGTCGCTCATATTCCGACGTGTTTTAGACAAGAATGGTCTGTTTTGATAATTTCCAAGCAGATGTTTCCTGGTGGCAAAATTATAACCAATTGTCTTGCCTATTTGATACTCTATTGCCTATAATTAAGTCTATTGCCTATTGGATACTGACTTATTGCCAGTTTGTAACTTCACCACTGAAATATCTGCTTGGAGATAGACTGTTTTGATAGTCGGACTGATTAGAGTAGAGTAGAGTAGATGTCAGGTAGGAGCTTAAGTTCCAGTCAACTGGTATGTTGCCGTGTTGTATCTTTGTTAAAATAGTTGGAATACTGAAAAGTTTTACCACATGTTTTATCACCTTGTCCAACTAAAAATGGACGAAGAAAACCATTAATGATGACAACGTTTCGATACTTTTTTTGGCGTCCGCTTGGCCAAATGTTCAGGCCAGGTGCGGGCCCCTTGCTCCTATTACGAGGCACGGTCCTCAGCTTAGGGTGTCAGCAAAGGTGGTTAGGGAACAACGCAAAAGTCGGAAGCTTTTACTGTAACAGAACGTAAGAAATGTAAAGCAGTATATTGTACTGAGTGCGTCTACCCTGTATAAAGAAGACAGAAATAAATAAATAAATAAATAAGAAATCCCATTGCAGCATGACATTTGTAAGACATCTACCTCGCGCTATATAGTAATCTAGATGTTGCAGTACTCTGCAAATATAATAGGTTATAGAAAACAACAAGAGGAACAACAACAAAACAAACGAAACATGATATTTCCAAAATAAGATTGATAATCAAAATGATTCACATTAACCCTAGTACAATAACATCAGGTTGTTCCTAGAATTAGAAGAATAGAAACAGAAAGACACTCCTGGCCCCGGGCCGGGGATCGAACCCACGCCAAACCCGGGGGCCAACCTGACGCTCTAACCATTCGGCTAAAAGGTCTAGACCCTTCACCAGATCAGTTGGTAGAGCCTATTAACCCCCCACTGTTACATTCCTTTTTACCTGCAATATTTTTTCCTGAACTGACACATAATACTGACACTTAAGGAATTTTTGATGGTGACTTGTTTATCTTAAGATCTACAACTCAAGTGAAAGTGTGGGAGGTATTTTCCATGAGTTATATAATGCGACAACCACTTTCGCTTATCAAGAAAACCTCACCGCATCTCAAAACAATGGAATTCTCAAGATTCCATCCGACACTTGAGAAGGTCGCGCCAAGGAAATACAAGACGAAGTAGACTCCCACTTTCCATTAAGGAAATCTGGGAGAAATTTTGATGGCATCAGAGAGTCTTAGATCAGAATCTTAATGGGGAGTCTGTTCGTCTTGAGACTCAAGTTATCGTCGCTTGTGTTAATTGTATATAATTGTGTGTGGGTAAAACTTGGTCAAAACTGCTCAATGACAATGCCGATCTCTTTTTCTACCTCCATGAAAGAACGGAGAGATTGACTGAACCGCCCCATCTAGCGAGCAGACCTGATTTGCACCCTGTAGTGCTATCTTCATGATGACATTTTGTTCGAACGTTCTGTACTTTCTGTTCGTGATTTCTTGCTCAGTGAGCCACTTAAAAAACAAAATTCCTTTTGTAGTACAACAACCAGACTATGAGACGCCCCCCTCCCCAAGGTATTTAGCAAAGCTACTGGATCAAAACGTAACGTATACAATTTACTAATGAGTCATTTCAAGGTTTAGAAATTGAACTTCATCTTGGATACTAATTACGCTCGCAGTGGGACGTAAGTAGGAACACATGGGTTGCCAAGACGATCAACTTTCCAAATAAACATGTCCAACATCTGTGTTTCAATGCCCTTGTCTAAGAACCTTGAACTTGGAGGTTTTGAGACGTTACCTTCTTGGATGAAAATAGCTAAGGTAATTTTATCACACCACACAATGTGACAACTGAAAGACATAGACATAGCAGTCGGCAAAGGTACTAAAAATCAGCCGGTTCTCGAGTTATCCTCCCTCAAAGATTTTTAAACAAAACGCCCTGCAGTTCCAGAACCAGCTGCTAGGGTGCCCAAACTACTGTCACTTCTTTCATAGCCAAAGTACTATCTACCATCTAAAATTTGTGACCATAGTATGTCTAGAGTATGAGATATAAAAAAAAAAAGAAGTTCAGTACCTAGGAAAACCACGAGGGGGACCAAAATCTAATTGTTTCGAGATCTCATCAAGACCTACCCACCCACCAAGTTTCATGACAATCCACCTAAAGCTTCTTGAGTTATCGTACTAAACCACTAAACTGTTACACAGACACACATACAAACGCTATGGAAAAGATAATATTCTTGGTGTAGGTAACAAAGAACGTTACAACTTCAAAATGTACTGCATAAACGTGTGAAACAGTATAGCCTGCTGGTATGTCTACAGTCAGCACTAAGCAGTCACCTTTGTAAAGCTTTAAAAGTCAAGGTTAAAAGGATCCGGTACCAAGCTGCGCCGTCACACGTGTACGGTCTCAATGTCACACCGGTCCAAACAACAGGAACTCCGCGGGTGGGACACAGGTGGGAGGGGGGCAGCAGGGGGCGGCTGGAGGGTTGTAGGTGTGATGATGTACTCGTGTAGGAATAAAAATAGAAAGGTAACATTTGCAAAGCAAATATGATGCATGATGTTTACCTTCACATATGTGGTCTGCTCTGTTAATTCTTACTCACAAACACATTCACATATGTGGTGGCAAGAGTCTAAATCCCTCCTGCTATAAAATTGCAACATGATGTAACCAACACTAGTTACCATGGTGACAGACGTTTGGTTCCTCTTCTTGTTAGAAGAAACTGAGCAAAAACAATATGTTTCCCTCTACAAATGTAGTATAACGCTAGTAAATAGGAGACTGGCTACATTTTGGCAGAGCAGTTAACCAGTTATATACAGCAAGCCAAGCTAGTCAAACGGACGACAGCTAGCTGCTCATAATCAAACAAAATAGTCAGGAGTTTGAGGGAGCAGATTGAGTGGGTGTATCGGAACGAGAAGTGCGGAGGAGGATTGGCTTACCAAGGTCATACGAAGGTTAAGGAGCCGAAAACTATATCCTAGAAAATGCGGTGTGTTCTGCATGTCTGTTGCAAACCGTCAAAAGATCGTATACTCGTATTATTAAATAAATGAACAAACACAATCCAGTTTAAAGTGCATAAACATGTATTACACACATGTGATGTGCTCTCATACACAAATATACACACATGTACAAATTTACATATGGCGAACATGATGTCAGCAAATATATACAAACAACACATCGTGTTCAACATTATGGCAACATGGGAAATGTACATAGACCTCATTTGTGACAGGAAAAAATCATGTGCAGACGCTTTGAGACAACATCGGTGCTCATGGCTGACTTGTTATGGATCACAGACGAATTTTATTCGTTACAAACCTGGTCATAAGTACTGTTCGAGAAACAACGTTGAAATATGCTACAGTCTGTGCAACATGTATTTTTTTTCACATGGGCCATGAAGAATATAACATAACGCGTCTCTTAGTGTTTTAACTTATATTAAGACAGGGCTATCTACAATATATACATATATATTGATAAGCAAACTTCTCTTTTTTCAAAGTCTATAACAAACACATTGTCAAAGTTTCCCTGGTTCCTATGTTTCCTACAAAATTTGACGTGGTAGAGAGCTCGGTCTTGGTATAATTGTGTCTCTAAGAAACGCGCAATGCATTGTGGCTGTATCGTGACCCTAAATGCAAGTAAACTTCCATTCCCACAATTCATCACGACTAAGGTTCATTGGGAAAAGCGATGCATTGTAGGAATTCTTGTACTTGCATTTGAATTCTGTACCAAATTGTAATGTTCCAGAGACGATAGCATACTTTTCAACTTCTGAAATCATATTGCAAAATTTTTAAACAATTATGAAAAAGACAATAATACATGTATAACAGTTTAGGTGTTGGACACTCAAAAAATTGACATATACTCCTATACTTCATCAAAAATTGTGCAGACATTGTCCTTAGATTTTACACAGTTCTGTGACTGTTATTGGTACACCGTAGTCTTTGGGTACTGCGCATGCACAGATGTGGGCACCTGGTACTGAGGTAGCGCGTATCTCGTCGTGGCTGCCGCGGGGAGTGATGGGATAGATGTGGCTCCCGCGGGGAGTGTCGGGATTGATGTGGCTGCCGCGGGGAGTGCTGGGATAGATGACGCCGAAGGGAGTGTCGGGATGGATGACGCAGCCGCCAGTGTTGGGTTCAGTCCCGCCACGGAGTGTAAGGGTAGACGGGGTGGCAGGGGTACGGTGGGGGACGGGGGGTAACTCCCGGGGGTAGGGGCGCTGTACTGGATGGGGGGTTTTGGTACGGAGGGAGGGGCGCCCTTGGGGATGATGTGGGGAGCCCAGGGGTCCGTCATCATGTAGTGCGCCTGCGCGCCAGGTACGCCGGGGTGGATGGCGCCAAACTCACTGACCCGCTGTTTCTTCCACCGGGCCCGCTTGTTCTGGAACCAAACCTGTTGGAGTGATACAGAAATGCAGAAATAAGATTTATGATACATGAGGAAGGATACATCACAAGTAAGTTGGGCCTGACGTTTCGTTCATGATCGCCAGATGTCGCTATAGAAATAGATTTTGTGCAGTCAATGTACATGAACATGCTGTACATGCAATCTCGTCAGGAAGCGTTCCAAGGGTTTATAAGATTTAAAACAATTTGATGTGATCATAAATGCATAAACAGTAAAACAAGCAATCCATTGAAGATAAATATCCCCCAAACTTGGTGTCTCCCAAAAACTTTGTCAGACAAGACAAGATTTCGGACTCAAATTTTGGCTAGTCGGTGATGCCCTTGACAACAAATATCCTGTACATGTCTACGTTGACGATTCTTTGACAATATTTCATGTGTGTTTGTAAGGCTCACCTTGATCTTAGCCTCCGGTATCTGTAGTGTTGTAGTGAGCCAGTCCAGAGTGTCGTTATCCGGGTAGTGGGTCATGGCGAACACCTGTTCCAGCGCACTCACCTAGAGGGAACACCGGAGAGGAAAATTAAGAAATCACTGGGGTCTAGGTAACATTGTTTTGTTACAATACCCTTTAGTCGTATGGCTGTATCTTAAGTCAAAGGGATCAAACATTAAAAATACACATTACGCAAAGCAAAACCATTAAGTACACGGATTACATTAAAGTATACAGATTACATCCACACATCGCAACTTATTATGAAAACCCTTTGAACAATACCATAATCCAGGGTAGGGCTTTCACCACTAAATCTTACTTAGTCAGCACACACCCACACACATATGACACCACATGTATATATACTTAAATGTACATACACACATACATTCATACCGCGTATATACATATGCATGTTCATCCCATACTGCGCTGTAAAACAACAAGTACATGTAGGACTAACCTGGTGGTATTTGAAGGTGGTTCTTGTTTTCTTGCCTTTCTTGTCCGAGTCAGGAGCACTTGGCGGTGGAGTCGGCGGCTTTTTCTGTCGGCGCTCTGGCGGCGAGGGTGTGCTTGGGGTCGGGCTCGGCACCAGAAGCTTCTCCGGCGGGTGGGACATCTCCAGCTCCTTCTGCCCCAGGGAGAAGTTCTTGACCTCGTCCGGGCTGGCATCGTAGTCGTCTAGGAGCGGCTGCGGGGAGATGGTGCCCTCCGACGCCGAGGACACGCTCTGCTGGTCCGATGTCTCAGACCCGGGGGTCATGAACCGATGCGGGTTGTGCCGCATTAGGTCAAGTGTACTAACGGGGAAGGGTGGGGAGAGCTCGGAGGGTCTCTTGGGGGATTCCAGGATGCTGTCGATGTAGTGCCTGGTGCGGCCTTGGTACGGGTAGTAGTAGTTGGGGACGGGGGCAACGGCGTTCGGGGGACCACCTGGGGGGCACCCGAAGTCCAACGGCACGGCTACGTACAACGGGCTTCGCCCTCGCTGGAAGTTCTGAGTCCTGGGCGCCGCCATTTTGAACCTTACAAGGTGGCTGTAAGGTACAAAAAGGACAAATTCAGCAACATGTCTTCATATGCCATATATGGTATTTTGAAAAATATTTGAGCGATCGCTGTTTTTATTTACATCACGTACATGCAAACTAGTTGAAAGCATATGCAAATTATCGGTAGGCAAGTCAGTCAACTGTCACCCGCTTTTTGACTACCACTCGCTGGCCGTGATACCGCGAAAATATCTAAAATCACTGCAATATGGCAGGCATCAATAGTACCAATGTCTTTTTTCTAGACCAAGATACAAGGGAAATCACCAACCATAGTGGAAACCACCAATATTTGAAGCACGCGACATTTTGAAATGAAAAATTCCCGTCTTGTACATGTTCTTACATATGCAAAACTCCGTCTCACTATGTCGGAATTGCACCAGAGAAGCAAGACTCCATGATTTCAATTTCTGGTTCACATCATACATACGCTATCGTTACAAAATGGACAACTACCAGTAATTCTTGATGTTGCCATTTTATTATACACGTTTGCATACGAATATTCTTCGGGTTGACAAAGTTGGAATGTAAGAAAAGGCCGAACACTAGTACAACACGAGTCTGACATTATACTAGTATATGGATGGCAACGTGGCAAAGATTTAGTCATTTTCTCTCATAGAAAAGATGCAGGACACCTTACCTGATTCGCCGTGGGTCGTACCGCTTTCTTGTCTTCTAGCAGAACGATTCCTTCAGAGCTTCTTACGACACGAACGCTCACCTCACACCGTCTTCAAGAACTAACGCCAACACCTCACCTGCGCATTTTATGCCACCTCACCTGCTGATGACGTCACAACCTCATCTCCATGGCAACCGGTGGACCAATCAGATACGCGTATCGCCCATTGTCTCTTGTATTGCTGTCACAGAATTTCTATTGTTCGAAGGAAAAGTTTAACTAGCGTCTTCTTTTGACTAATTAGCGAGATGTTATTGTATCGTTTACGACCGACGCGGGTTTCTAAAAAACACGTTATGGTTATGTAAATTAAAGAACTTGTCTAAACAGGTTAGGTCAGTGGAAAAAAGCGCGCGAAAGGCTTCTGACGTTGGAATGACTAATTAAGTGATTAGCGTATATTGTCCGCGCGCTTGGTCACATAATCATGTTTTTGTTCTTCATTGTCTTGTGTGTAAGAGGTGTGTATGGTACTTACTATGCTTTTCAAGGTGGTTGGCTAAACGTATTGTTTGGAACAATAGCATGCTAGATAAAAGTGTCTGCACAAATGGCATGGCTGTACAAGTTAGAAATATACAAATATCTTGATTGCAGTTTGTAACATTAGAGAAGTTCCAAAATTATATGTAAACGCAAATGCTCGCTCCCTATATGTAGTTTAACGATGCTTATTTGCTATTATTGCATTTCATGGAATTAACGTCGCCCTGTAATAATATACATGTATTTAATAGCTGATAATTTCAATACGCATGCTTCGGCAATATAGTTGTTGCTTAGCAACGTCTGTTTTGCATAAAGAGAGCTTCATATCTAGGCTTAGTCCAGCCTCGGCTACCTCTGTGAGCACAGAATATACTAAAGTATCTTTGTTCAGAAAAAAGTGGTTTTCCAGTTTTTCAGCTTTAAAATCTAAGGCAGTGCAGTTATAAGGAATATTTTGAGGTGACTGGATAAGGAGGCTTAATTCACTAGATCTCTTTGAAAAGAACAAGGACCGCGCTCAACCGTCCTGTTTTCACGTCCGGTCGGAAGCTGGTTTTGACTGGTTCTGGACTTGACCCATGGATCACGTGTTGAGAGGATGGCCGAGGCGTGACATTGACGTGTTCTCTGCGTACTGAAGCCGTGATGTAGGCATGACCGTCACCCAAAGAGCGACGCAGTGAGAAGAACAGAGGACAACGCAAAGAACACAAAAGCACAGTAAGAGAATATCTTGAAACAGCGAGTTTTTTGTCAGAAATTTTAAAGATTTTGTCGTTATCGTGTTTGAAACATCTATAAGCAGACAATCTTTTACCTAGATATTATATAATATCAGACCAGAATCTTCAGTTGATTTTTATGGCTTATGGTTCTACCATACCAGTGTTCTACATGTTCCAACAGCAGAAAACATTGGAAGATTCCATTGCTGCACTACTGGAACACTTCACATTTTGGACAGGGGTGATTTAGGAACAGTTCATTTGTGCGAGAGGGGAATAGGTCCGTTTTGGTGCGGAGGATGTCGTGAAGCCATCTTGCATTTGCTCCCGAGCAAATGTCGGAATTTCTAGTATATATCGGATTGCGTTTGTGACTTGAAGACTATAACTAGGACTGTCCAGCAATTCTAGGGCTCGTCTTTGAGACGAAGACATACAGTGAATCACAGACGTCTTTAAGTTGATGTGCATCTGTTCCTTTGAGACACAAGATGTCGTACGAGTCAGGACTGGCGACCGTGTGCGTCACGGCTGTTGGCGCCATCCTGTTCCTGGTGCTGTGCGTGTACCTGCCCTACTGCTGTTATAGGATGAACCGCAAGAGGCGCCACGTGGACGACGCGGACGAGACAAACGGAGGCGATTCAGACTCCGGTCCACCCAGCATTGTCACCAAGTTATAGGATGAACGATGATACTTAGGCCATGTTGATTTGATTATATGGATGACATCCACGCGCGCATGAATTTTCGGCCGTTTCCAAAAAAAAAAGTTTTCAACCATACTGTAAATCGTACAAAACAGTTGCAAAATGAGCAAAAATATACCATAAGTTACAAAAAAATTAATAAAAACTATACCAATGTCGTAGAATGCCAAAATCAAACGAAATAAGACGAAATTGTAAAGAAATGAACTTGAAGACTAGATTATTCGCCAAACCATATTCTGTGCCATTTGCTCAACCCTCATGACCACGTAGATTTCATAATGAAAAGAACTTTTTTTTTTGCAAAACTTTTTTTTTTATTCGCACGCGCGCATCAGTTTTGGGGCTCCCGGAGGATGTCATCCATATAATCAAATCAGCATGGCCTTACCCTGGAACAACGAATATGTAGGCATTGCAATCTAAATAGGATAGAGGATGAGGAACACTTTGTATTAGAATGTAGTTTATACAACGAAGAGAGAGCCGAGCTTTATAAACTATTGCAATGTATGTTTCCCCATTTCATACATCTTAGCAACACAGTTTAGCAACAACAAAGTTCATATTTCTAATGGCTTTAGACAAACCTTCGATTATAAAACACATCTGTACTTATATCTACATCGTTACTAAGAAGCGAGAAGAAGCCAAATTATCGTAATTATTAGACTAAGACTATATGTCCATAGTACATAGAATTAGCACTAGCTTGTACATTGTATATATTCATTGCAAACTGTGACGTCTTTCCTGTGACCTGTACTGAACCCAGTGGGTATTTGCGTACAATAAAGGTCTTCATTCATTCATTCATTCATTCTAATCTCCAAGCAGATCTGTTGGTGGTTGCAAAGACAGTACTAGTGGCCAGACAATATCCATGGAAAGTGCACCAAAATTAAAATCTGCTTCGACAAATTCGACAAATTTAAAGATTGTGGTGTGGGATTATAATGTCCCAAGACCTAACTTCTGTCTGTGACATAGATAGTTCTATGATGCTTAAGCTTGTTGTTCTTTTAATGTGTACAATAAATCCAAGTCACAGTTTGTTTCTTGGGGGAGTTGTTATATTGTTATACTGTTATACTGTGAATGGACACTGAAGTTTCAGTAATAGCCTCGAAACACAGACTTGCCGCTGTCCTGCCTTCAAAAGACACACAGTTTTCCATCCCAATGTTTTAGTCCGGCGAACGAGACTAGAAAAGCAACATGTTTTTTTTTTCAACAGGCACGGCCCGGTACAGACTTGATTAACACACGTGTGCACGCGACTAATATAAGATATATATATAATGGATATTTCACTTTATCTCATTTTTACCCTCTGGAAGAAAACATTGACATTTGATACAGTGCTATTAACTATACATATGACCTATCGAAAGTCTCTTCAATTATTAATGAAACGAACGGCGCAGTTTCCTTCTCTCGATCTTATGGTACCGATGGGGTGGCGAAGGAAAGGCGAGAGGTGGCGGCAGTGAAGCTACTTAAGAACATGCTGGACGAGGGTCACCCCTCCATGACCTGGTTCCACCGGCCAGGACAACGGCCACTGGGAGGACCCTAAGAAATGGAACTGCACTCACAGTACCAGCAGCCCGTAAAAAGACTGAAAAACTCTTTCTTACACAAGGCAATATGCCTGTACAACGAGTCTTTGCAGTAACTCTCAGGACTCTCTGGACTTTACTTAAGTGCCCATGTGTGGCTTTGTAATGTGTTTGTTTGTGTGTCTGTATACGTATTGTAATGTTAATTTTGTATTTGTACAGTACTCACTACACGATTGTAAAAAATCAGTGTTATTCAGCTTGTATGCGCACTACATGCAGCTGCAAGGCTGATTTTTATTAATAAAACTTGAAAACTTGAAACTTGAGTGACAAGCAAGAGTGGTTTCTCCTCAATCTCAAGTTAGAGGATGGGGTGGGCGATTGTTAAGTTGTCTAACCGGCCAGATTTTACGTCAGTTGGCCTGTCAGAAGACGTTAAAATTGTCCACCCTAACATCTGCTTGGAGATTAGAACTCCTCTCAAGCGCGCGATATCGTGTACTCTCCAAGCAGAGGTTTGGGTTTTGGCTTATCTTGGGTTCGTTTTTAGGCTTTATATTGGGCATTCTTTAATGCACTGCTACATATTTTTTTACGCCAAACCATCTTGTTGGGTAGCAAAAGAAGAACACCTAAAACACGCCAAAAATAAGCCCAAAACCCTAACATCTGCTTGGAGAGTGGATATCGTGTCTTGTACTGAAAATAATCTAGTTTTCATTAGTTAGAGCCCCTATAACTATAGGAATGTATCCACTGTAAGGATTCCTATCGTGAGAGTATGATTTCATTAAACAGGATGTCGTACAACAGATCACCAGGTATCCATGGTAACCGACGTCCCTACGTCATCGACTTGAAGTCTTTAGTATCGGGTGTTGATTCCAAAGTCGTCAGATAGAGGCGGAGTTGTCAGAAGGAAGGAACGCGCGGGTCGGAGCAGTCGAGATGCCGCGTTCCTGGGTCCTCCTTCTGTTGGTTGGTTTGCTGCACGGGGTGTCTTGCCGGCCCCGGGGATGGCGTAGGCTTAGAAATGGCACCAGGGCCTGGAATGACACCAGGGCCTGGAATGACACCAGGGCCTGGAATGACACCAGGGCCTGGAATGACATTGAGTCTGGAGAGATCGGAGAAGAGGGAGGATGGGAATTTGGGGACGAAGAAATGAGAGAAGGGAGAAGGGAGGGAGAAACAGAGGGCGGAGGCGAAAGGGGCGCCGGCGGAAGAGGCGGCGGAGGTAGGAGGGAAGACGACGAAGAACAGGGCGACCAAGGCAGGAGGGAATACGTCAGGAGGGGAAGGGGAAGGGGAGGCGGTGGAGGACAGGGCGGCCAAGGTTGGAGGGCATACGGCGCAGGGCAGGGCGGCCAGGAGTCGAGCGAAGACGGCCCAAGACAGGTCGGCCCAGGTTGGATGGCATACGGCCAAGGACAGGGCGGCGGACAGGGCCAAGGCGGACAGGGCGGAGGACAGGGTGGAGGACAGGGCCAAGGCGGACAGGGCGGAGGACAGGGTGGCGGAGGTAGGAGGGCAAGCGGCGGAGGACAGGGCGGCGGAGGACAGGGCCAAGGGCAAGGCGGACAGGGCCAAGGCGGACAGGGCGGAGGACAGGGCGGAGGACAGGGCCAAGGACAGGGCGGTCAAGGTTCCAGGGAAGACGGCAGAAAGGGAAGGGGAGGTGGCGTCGCGGACAGGGCGGCGGACAGGGCGGCGGACAGGGCGGAGGACAGGGCGGCGGAGGTTGGAGGGAAGGCAGCAGAAGGGGAAGGGGAGGCGGCGGAGGACGCGGCGGCGGAGGTGGAAACGGCCGCGGAGGTTGAGGCGGCGGCGGAGGCAGCGTAGATATTTTCGGCTATTCCTGTTTACGTAAGCATGAGCCTCACGAAACCATAGGTACGTTCTTGTCAAGCCAAACGTCATCTCGATACAAGGATATCGGCAAAGAGTTCATGTTACGTACATAAAATTATAGATAACTTTATTGCGCAACAATTGTACAATGTACAAAGTATGGCATCTACTAACTTAAGTAAGTACGTGTCAACTACATTTTTAAAAGGCTAATCTAATACAAAAGTGGGTGGCTAGTATGAGATAGGTATCAACTTATACAATCGTTGAAGGAGTTTCTAATATCCATACAGTCTTTAATATATATCCCTATGTATAGCATGTAGGGGTTGTCACAAGTCAATATAAATTTTCTTTCCAAGTTCATTGTGGTGAATGCTGGGAATATATATTTAATCAGTTCCATCGAATGATGTCTGTAAAGTTTTGGCTCCTGGTTAAGTTAGTGGCAGTTTTTAAAATGAAGTTTGCAGTCAATACGGATATCAATATGTACAATAAACCAGTTGTACGATAATTTCTCTGGCCGAGTTGTTTTTATTTGCAGTGAGCGCCACATGTTTATTGTGTAGTGTCAAGTCTACGTAAGAGTACTATTGAATCTTTTTCAGCTAGTTGTAATGCGAATCTTTTTTTCTTTCCCTCGCTCTTATCTTCTATAAAGAAACCCTAAACGTTGCAGGTAAAGAAACCCTAGTCTCAAGGCAAATTGGCTGGCTAACTCCCCTGGCCAGGTGCATTCCTTTTTAGGCCGATTTTTAGTATTTGTTCAGCCTGCAAAGGAGTCTGGTGGAGACAAAAGAAACCCAACATATCCTTACAATTTCTGTTTTAGTCGAAAGCAATATACTGAGAAAACAACAGTCGCCACATTGCTGTTGCTAAGACAGCACGTTGCTAATATCAATAAAATTCACCGGGAGTCTGCAATGGAGCAATCTGTCGAACGAGGATGTACTAATCTCCAAGCAGATCCCTCTCGGTTCGGTGGCAAAAAGACAGTATCAAATTGGCCAGGCAGTATCCATTAGCCAGAGAAGCTCCGCGGCAACCGACGGGTGGGGATCAGGACAAAAAAAAACCCCGGCCATATATAAAAAGGTAACGATCATTCCCCACAACCTCTGCTTGGAGAGTAAGGATGTACAGCAACACGTTGTTCGTCTCCGCTCTAGCCTGGCACGAAATGGCACAGACTTCATCAATGCAAATGCTACTCACGACTTATGAATATTTCAACTTCATTTTAGACACATCTACCTCTTTAATCTTTTCTCTTTTCGTTTTTTTTCCTATTCCCGAAACGAATGCGTTAGGGTCCAATATTTTATTATTAAAAGGTTTCGTTGCGACGAATTGACACAGGCATATTCATATACTGGGTATCACTTTAAGAAAGCAAACTCTCGGGGAGAGAAACATTTGGCCGTCGCTCGCAAATGTACGGTTGTTTTTCTAGTGGGTTATGAGGCATTCATGATTATTTAAAATGACTCCGCACGAGAACTAATCTTACTTCTTTTTTTTTCAACTTTCAAGTTTTTTTCAACTTATATTAATGCCGCCATCAACACAGGGAACAATAGAATACTCATTTACACCTGAGCGAAGTGAGGAAAGCCGTGTAAAGTGCCTTTCCCATGGGCACAAGATCGGTGGCATGTCAGGACTCGAACCCGGGCCCTCTTGGTTCCGAGTCGAGCACTCTGGCACTACGCCACACTACCCCACAACTAATCTTCCTTCGTTATTAGCTGTAAGATGATATGTACATGCACATGTACTATAGGTTTACGATGAAATCGATAAAATCGTCAGTCAGAGATGTCGCGATGTGTCGCTGGTGGGTGGGTGTTTTGGTCCTCGGTGTGCTACAGTGTTTGTCCTGTCAACCTGCGTCTGGGGACGAAATTGGCGGGAAAAGCGACGAGCCAGAGGGAGAGGAAGGGACCGAGATGGGTGGCGATGAGGCGGAAAGGCCCGGGAACGACGAGTGGGGCCGCAGAAGGGGATACATGGCAGGGGACGCGTACGGAGGCTTCGAAGACTTCCGGAGAAAAGAGAGAGGCGGACCAGGAGAGGGAAGGGAAGGCTTCCGGGATGGTGGAATGAGAAGAGGCAGGGGAGGATACATGGGAGTCTTTCCGGAAGGCGGAAAGAGAGGAGACGCGTGGCCATCGAGGAGCCCGTTGCATCGAGGCTTCCGGGAGGTCGACACGGGCTACGGAAGGGGAGACGGAACGGGCTACGGAAGGGGAGACGGAGCAGGCTACGGAAGAGAATACTACATGAACCACGGCAGGGGAGACGGAATAGGTCACCAAAGGGAATACTACGGCAGAGGGGATGGAATGGGAAAGGACAGGGAAGGTGACAGGGGAGATAGAAACGGAGGCGAACTGTGAGCGGTAGGGACAAGGTTGGCAGAGGAAAGTCCAGGGAAGATCCCACCCTTGGTCCTCTACCGAAGGAGACTTGGGGAGTACAACTAATCTGCAAGCGGACTGCCCAATGGTGTCCCCCTTGCCCCCGAAGAAATCTACTTGGAGATGAGCGTACAACGAGGAGGCTAAGGGACGATGGGGAAAATTATGGTGGGGTGGGGGTGGAACTAGTCGAGAAACGTTGGGATGATTGCGGGAAAAATTACGTCAGACAAGGACAATAACCACATGTAACTCTAACTAAGGCCGACCAACTCCTCTGACAAAGTATTCAGCCTATATGGCCGTTTTTTTGCTACCTTTTTCTAGCAACCTAAGGAGCCTGACCGAGATTATAGTTCATCCAGGTACAGACGTACCGACACAAAAGGCAGGCTAAATGGCTTCTGACTCTGCCTCTAGTGTTTGCCTGTAGTATACATTTTGTTAGCCAGTGTCCTCACTATGAGACCGAAAGAAACAGATTATTTCAGACAGTTACAACAATTTTCTAGCCTCTAGTATCTGCCTCTAGTATATTTTGTTAGCGAGTGTCCTCACTATGAGACCGAAGGAAACAGATATTTCAGACAGTTACAACAACTTCTCCATCCTTTCGTCATTTAAAAAGATCACCAAAAAACTGCATTTCTACTAAGATCACAAAACCCACTAATTATGCAGAATGTGGGACTATTCATTATCCACTGCCTTCAAAGAAGAAGTCGAACCCCATAATAGCTAGCGTAGTAGTAGAAGTAGAAGTTTTTTCCAGACAGTTGTTACCTGTCTCCTGTTACTGTATTGCAATGAGTATTATACTTGATTGTAAAAGCAATTAGCCTTCTGGCATGATTTTGCAAATAAAGTTTCAGTGTCTGCCACGTAACTACCGTAACAAATGATTCATTACCCCATGATATGCTGTGTCATCTTTGGAGTTCACATGTCACTTTGTTCATAAATGTCAAATAAAATCCGGCAAATTTACTGCAATGAAATCGCCTTTCATATGGGTGTCTTTAACCGTTTGTGGATTGGTCCGGCGCTAAGTCGTAGTCCTAAGTCCTGATTGTGTAGCCTGGTACCCAGTCTATCGTGGTTGGGGCGGGCTGCCTTCGGGGCTCTGATAGTCTTTCCCCCGTCCAGCTCAACAGACCGCCCGGTAGGAGTGTTACAACTTTATAGGAGTTTTGCACGCCAGGAGTTTAGCCCCTACTTTAACTCCCGTCGTGCAAAACCTACCGGGGAACCTAGCTGAGTCGGACGGGAAAGAGCTCCTGCAGCCCCGAAGAGAACCCGCCCTAACCCCGATAGACTGGACACCAGCTGGCTATGGATGTGTGACAGGGGATTCAAGCAATAACACACTGCCCTTGCGTTACCTGCCGGGGACAGGTACAGACTTAGGCCATGCTGATTTGATTATATGGATGGCATCCCTCGGGAACCCCAAAACTAGTGCGCGCGGACGAAAAAAAAATCCGGCCAAAAATAAAAATGCTACTAAACCACAAAGCTGATATTGTGAATTTGCGGCAGTACTTAGCGACGTATACGACAAGCCGGCACACATGCTGGCTTTTTGTGGAATTTATGAATCGGCACTGTGCGTATGTACTGAGTTCTTGAGTCGTGGAGCTTCGGTAGCCTGGGTGCCCGGCTCCGTACTGTCGCTAACTACCATGGACTACCCAGGCCTAGAGCCAAGCCAGAGCCTCGGTGGAGGTGATCGAAAATCAATGCGCGCGCGGATGTCATCCATAAAATTAAGTCGGTGTGGCCTTACCTGCACAATAGCATAGGCTACCAGCACAGTCATTGTCCTCTGCACGCGACGCATTCATATTTAATCACCCCATCATATACCGTGTCATCATCTTAATGTTGACTTTTAACGGCGCTCAAAAATGCCAAAACCACAAAAGAATGATTTTCACTCTACTCCAGCTTTTCATACAAACCTTGTGCCTTTTTACAAATACTCACGACATCGTAAAAATGTCTCCAAAATATAATATTCGTACTTTAACAGTCAATTGTAAGTCATGCGTGAGCATTTATGCAGTTATGCATTTATGCAGAACAACTATGCAGTTAGAGACCCTCTGGCCATTAGCGATATTGCCTGGACCCAAACAGCTTTAACATCCTATTGTTAGACGATGATTATGGCTTATTGCTTATGAATTATGTATGATATGTCCAAGGAGATCATGCTGTGTATCCTGTAGTATCTATGGCAACCAACATTCTGCGTCACTGTTTGCAAGACGTTTTGCCTTGAGTTGATACAGAATTGGTAGAAACAGAGTTGTCGGTCAGAGGGAACGTAACAAGCGGGCAGGCGAGATGTGTCGTACCGCGTGGGTTCTCGTGTTGGTGTTCGGTTTGCTGTTGGGGGTTTCTGGGCAAGGAGAGGTAGATGAGAGTTTTAGCGATGGGTCTGATAGCGATGATGGGGACGAAATGGGGGCAAGCAGCGAGAGCGACGGAGGTGACGATAGTTGGGGTGATACGGGAATGGGGGGCGATTGGGGAGCGGCGTTGGACGGCCTGAGGGACCGCATGGGGGGCGACAGGGACGGCGGCGGGGTAGGCGATTTCACCGACGGTCTTCAGAGCCTGGCCAGCTCGCTGCTGAGCGCCTACGAGATGCTTGCCGCGGCTAGAGGAGCGGGGGTCGACGGCGACGGGTCGACTCTACGTGATCGTTTCATGGAGACTTGGAGGAGTAAGTACTAACAATTCTTTAGAAATATCTTCATCTTTTTGTTGCATGACAGCTATACTTGTGCAACAATGTATTCCAGTAGTAAAAGAAAAGTGGCGATGTCCTAAACTCAAGTGAAATTGTTTTTTTTTTTACATTTAGAAGTGTGGCTTGATCCGTTGGCTATACATGTGATATGGAGATGGCGGATACATTTTACGTTTTATTAATAATTAGATCATAGTCTTGTCCACATTAGACATAATTTTTCTAGCAATAGGGGGGTCCACGTTTTTAGTTCTTTTGCCTTTCAATTTTCAAAAAAAAATGAAATGAAATTCTGCCTCCAATAGGGAACGGCTTATATGTTATGTACACTTTCTAAATACTAAAAAAGAAAGACCTTTATTGTACATTTTTGCTCATTGCGAACTAAGTACAGGTCACGGCAAATAGCGATGGTAGACTAAAATATATCTATAGTACATGTAAAACTACATATGTACAGGTTCTGCTTCTTCTCGTTTCTTAAGACAGTTGTAAGAACTTACAGTAAGAGGATTATCGAGTTTCATGAGGAATGTGAATTTTTAGTAGGGAAATAATCTTGTATGTAATTGAAGGGAATCTTTCTCTCATTATTATATAGAGTACAGTCCACAATAAATACTTAGGGTATAGAATTTTCTTCTTACACAACCAGTAAGGTTCTCACCTGCTTACGTTTCGATGTCTATCAGACACCTTCCTCAGAGCTT